>NC_047103.1:9497336-9660801 GCF_902500255.1 Thalassophryne amazonica
ATTTATTACAATTCCGAATCGATCCAAAATGTCCAAGAATCGAGTTTTAAAAAGCATTTTTTAAAAACATTTTCTTGCTTACTAGCTGCGTGTACTGTTTGTCAGGCAACGGCTTCCGTACTACAGCGTCCCCGCGAAGGGAGGGTCCGGCGTGCTTGAAACATTAGTGAGCTGCAGCTTAGCATGGCGGACAAAGAGCTAATTCAGCCAGCATCGTCTTTGCTGAAGGCAAATGTTTGGGCGCATTTTGGATTTTATTATTTGCTGCGTAAGAAGGAGCTTGACATGACTTATGCAGTGTGTAAAATCTGCAAAATGAAAGTCAAGTACTTTGGAAACACTTCAAATCCGCAAGCCCACATGCTACACCATCACCCGGAGCTAAAAGAGCGGAGCAGGGGTATCTGCCAACTACTGACCAGTGCTTCGCTAAACTGCCAGCCAACTCTGAATGAGCAAAGCAGATAAGTAAATTTATATCTAGAATCACTTGATTAACCTTGTAAAGCTGCATTTTCTTAAACATAAACATTTTTAAGTAATATAACTTTCTCAGAGCTCTTTGAATCGAAAATCTATTCTGAATCGAATTGTCACCCCAAGAATCGGAATCGAATTGAATCGTGAGTTGTTGTACGATTCACATCCCTATTAACTTGTAGTTGAGGAAATTCTTCATTGAAATACATGAGGTGGGCTTAAATAGAGCATGCTGGGCTTAAATGGTTCTGCCGTGAGGAACGCTTAAAAAACAAACAAACAATGCTTTCCTTTCAAAATATAAGATATGCTCAAAAAACTATGCATGGAGCCTAAATATAGTTTGCATCAAACATTACAGCAGATACTATTGTGCACACATTCAGAAATATAAAGTTTTTGTCATTGAATATTAGCATGTCTCGCTGTAGTTCACATGCATTTTGATGGGATGCACCATTTAAGGCCACCTGTAAAAAAGCTAATTTATGAAATGAATCAGCTCCACAGAACATTTTATGATCCATTTATCTAAATGAATAACAAAATGCTTAATATTTGTAGCTGACAACCTTAGTTCTTGTGGCAGAGTAGCATTAATAGGGCTAGGCGTGTTAGCATGAGATCAGCTGTGTTTGGTATCTCATAAAACTCATCTTTCCATTTGAAGGAAAATCGCATAATTTGACAATTACAATACTATTTATCTATAAATCAAAATTTGTACATTTACCTCTTATTTGACATAATATTAATGTACTTAAAGATGTGGCTGAAAATGAATGAAATCTGACAGGTCCCAAAACACAAAAGTTTTTTTGTGTCTTCTAGTCAGGGGTCCAGAGACTGCATACTTTGGGGTGGGGCTAACTCAACAACGGAAAATGTGATTTGTATGCAATAAAAAAATGTCATAGACGTAACAAACCATTTGATTGGATGAAGTAATGGATGCCAAAATATATGTTTTCCTTTCTTTGCAAATTGACATCAAAGTTGAAAGTGGGCTTAAAGAGTACATGGGCTTAATGGGTACACTTACCCTAGCTGAACCTTTAGGTCTCCTTTTTAAGTAAATCCTCATATAAAATCAACAATAATAATAATGATGATGATAATAATAATAAAACAAACAGAGCTCTGGTATCGGATTGGAAAAGTATTGGTATCAGCAGACATCCAAATTCAGGTATCGGGATCGGATCGGAAGTGTAAAATTGTGGATTGGTGCATCCCTACCCATAACCCTCTGCGCCATCAAGACCCCAACCAGATTTCAATGTTATCAACAAATATAGGCCCTACTCTATCAAGTGCAACTGAAAAAACGTTGGTGTCTTGATGGGGCTGGCCACCAGGGGGCGCCAAAGTACTCAACTTGCCCAATTTTGAGGAGGTTTCGTGCCACCTGGTGGCCCACGCCATCAGCCTTTTTTAACAAAATCTGCAGGAGTGGATAAACCAACATCTCTACTTTATATAATAGTTTGCAGAATTATGGGGACTCCTCTTATATTGATTTGATACCCCTTTAAAATCAGGTCATTGATCAGACATTTGTCTCTCGATCTGCGGCATCTGCAGTACAAGAATTCATGCATGAATTACTTGGATAAGCCTTAAATTGCCTTTTCCCTTGGCAGACTTGAGGATTTAGGTATGAGAAAAATAACTTCAGGAAAATTCTTATGTTCTATTGAACAGGACATGCTCACAAGCTTGTTACCATAGCAACTGATACCAATACACATGTATTGGATTGACTGTACATAAGGGAAGGAGAATCAAAAGAAAATATCATCAGATCATACATGCATCCATGTTGTAATTCAAGCAATTGGGTGAGCGAGCATGTGTTCAATGACCTGATTAAAAAGGGGTATCAAATCAGTATAAGGAGTCCCCAAAATTCTGCACTGTTATATAAAGTAGAGATGTTGGTTTATCCACTCCTGCAAATTTCGTTTAAAAAAGGCTGATGGCACTAAACTTCCTCAAAATTGGGCAAGTTGAGTACTTTGGCGCCCCCTGGTGGCTAGCGCCATCAAGACCCCAACATTTTTTCAGTTGCATTTGCTAGAATAAGCCTATATTTGTTTATAACATTGAAATCTGGTTGGGGTCTTGATGGCGCAGAGGGTTACAGGCCTTTAAATACAGCCAATTTCGCAAAATGACCAAACTGAGTGCCCCCTATATTCCGCACCATCGATCCCCCAACCTAATATGCACTCAAGATGAACGTGTTTGCCTCCATAAGTCATTTGATAGTTAAACTGGCTTGAGGACTTGATGGCACTGAATGTTACACCACTTGAAAGATGGGAATTTAATGAAATATCAGTTTTTGCAAATTTTTACCTTGAACTTTGATGACTCCTGGCAAGGTCACCATTTGGTTTTCGGCCAAAACATTTTGGGAAAGTTCATGTCTTGGTAGGTTCCATATCTGAGCCATGTTTCATTGAAATCTGAGTCAGCTTGAATTACAGCACGCCTGACTCTTAAAAAAATTGGCTCTTACCAACTAGACCATCACCTCCCTGAAACCACTCACTCCAAAACAGAAAACAATCCGCACTGTGTTTTAATTTGAGCTTAAACTGTAACTTTAGCAACCAAATACACACTCAAGCAAAAATGATTAATTTCAAGATACATTAACAAATAAAAAACAAAGCCATTTGTAAAATTAAAGTAGAAGATGCATATTACCACCATCTGCACAAATTACATCCAGTTATTCATGTTTTGCAGATCATGATGTGTCCTGATATAAATTTATTTTAAAAACATCTGTAAAAATTTCCAGATTGGTTACAATGTTCTGCAATGTGACTTTTACCACAGATTACACCAGTTTTCAGGCAATGATTGTACCCAACTGGGTGTATTGGCAGTGGGAGTCTGGCTTAAGATGAGGACTGGGGCTGAAACATGGGCTTCAAAGCGAGTGCAGAAGAATTTGGATAAAGTCAGAAATGGAAATGCTGAGAGCTGGAAAGAATGTGAAAGAATGACAGGAATAAAAAGGACATAGATTTTAAAATGTTCAGAAAGTCAAACAAGCTGGTTTAGACATGTAATGAAAAAGAGGGACAAGGAATATGTATGTACAACTCCAATGAAGTTGGGAAATTGTGTTAAAATGTAAATAAAAACAGAATACGACTACTTGCAAATCCTCTTCAACCTATATTCAACTGAAAACACCACAAAGACAAGATATTTAATGTTCAAACTAATGAACTTAGTTGTTTTTGTGCAAATATTTGCTCATTTTGAAATGGATGCCTGCAACACATTTCAAATAAGCTGGGACAGTGGTATGTTTACCACTGCGTTACATCACCTTTCCTTCTAACAACACTCAATAAGCGTTTTGGAACTGAGGACACTATTTGTGAGTGTCATGATTGGGTATAAGAGGAGCATCCCCAAAAGTCTCAGTTGTTCACAAGCAAAGAGGGGTGAGGATCACCACTTTATGAACAACTGCATGAAAAATAGTCCAACAGTTTAAGAACAATGTTTCTCAATGTTCTGTTGCAAGGAATTTAGGGATTCCATCATCTACAGTCCATAATATAATCAGAAGATTCAGAGGATCTGGAGAACTTTCTACACGTAAGCGGCAAGGCCGAAAACCAACAATGAATGCCCGTGACCTTCGATCCCTCACACGACACTGCATTAAAAACCATCATTGTCTCAAGGATCCTACCGCGTGGGCTTAGGAACACTTCAGAAAACCATTGTCAGTTAACACAGTTCTTGCTACATCTACAAGTACAAGTTAAAACTCTACCATGCAAAGTGAAATCCATACATCAAGAACACCCAGAAACGCCGCCTCCTTCTCTGGGCCACAGCTCATTTGAAATGGACAGACGTAAAGTGGAAAAGTGTGCTGTGGTCTGATAAGTCCACATTTCAAATTGTTTTTGGAAATCAAGAGGAAAAAGACCATCCAGACTGTTACCAGCGCAAAGTTCAAAAGCCAGCATCTGTGATGGTATGGGGGTGCTAGTGCCCATGGCATGGACACCTTACACATCTGTGATGGCACCATCAATGCTGAAAGGTACATCCAGGTTTTGGAACAACACATGCTGCCATCCAAGCAACGTCTTTTTCGGGGACGTCCCTGCTTAATGCCAAGCCACATTCTGCACGTGTCACAACAGCGTGGCTTCGTAGTAAAATTGTGCGGGTACTAAACTGGCCTGCCTGCAGTCCAGACCTGCCACCCACTGAAAATGTGTGGCACATTATGAAGTGCAAAATACAACAACAGAGACCCCGGACTGTTGAACAACTGAAGTCGTACATCATACTCTTCCTTTTTAGATATACCTTTGTATACTGGCATAGTTCCACCTTAGAATTGGAATATAATATATAAGATATACCTTACTGAATTTTCATCAAGCAAGAATGGGAAAGAATTCCACCTACAAAGCTTCAACAATTAGTGTCCTCAGTCCCCAAACGAGTATTGAGTGTTGTTAGAAGGAAAGGTGATGTAACACAGTGGTAAACATACCACTGTCCCAGCTTTTTTTGAAACATGCTGCAGGCATCCATTTCAAAATGAGCAAATATGTACACAAAACCAATAAAGTTTATCAGTTTGAACATTAAATATCTTGTCTTTGTGGTGTATTTAATTGAATATAGGTTGAAGAGGATTTGCAAATTATTGTATTCTGTTTTATTTACATTTTACATAATGTCCCAACTTCATTGGAACTGGGGTTGTAAAATGGTAATGAAAATGGAAGAACAGGAGAAGAGAAAGAGGGTGGCTAAAGTGGGGAAAAGAGTGACAGATCAAAGTAAGACTTGAAAGAAAAGAGGCTGAGTGGGGAGGAGATTCAGGACTGGATGACATCGAGAAAATCCAAACACATCGAACCACAGCAGCTGCATTTTATTGCTTTGTTTGAACATAAACAAACTTACTGTTCAAAAAGAGTTTGCCTATTTGTGGAATGAAAACTCCCAGCAGAGACTCTGTAATGAAGTTTCAAACAATCAGTCCAGGCTGTGCCTGATTATAAATGGAATCTAGAGCTGATCCATGATAACCAGCCTTTATCTGTACATGCTTTACTTGTGAGCATTTGTGATACTGAACAGTTGCTGGAAATCGTTCCGTCGATGTGCGTGCGGGCGTGAATGTGTTTATCTTTATGTGGGCCTGTGACAGACTGGCGTCCTGTCCAGGGATTCCTGCATCACGCAGTATGACTGCTGGGATAGGCTCCAGCCCCTCTGTTACCCTTAAACTAGGATTACACTGTGTGAGTTTTGGCCCTTTTTGAGCCAATCTTTCACTTGCGCGAGAATTTTTTGGATTGCATTGAGTTTCAGCTTAATCATGCGTCCTGTATCATATAGTATACATGGAGTAACGAGCTGCGTTTAACCTCTCACAACCACCTCCCCATCGGCAATCATATGATCGGATGAAAATCAAACCTGTTTGATATTCTGGTCAGCCATGAGGGTATTGCGTTGTTGAAGAAGTGCCACAAGTGTCTACGAGCTGATTTACCCCAACCTCTCACACTGCGCATGTGCAAACACCGATGCAGAATTGGAGAGAGCATAAACAGTGATAACTCTTTGGGAGAGCAGCTTCTGTTTCTTTTCCCCCTTATTCTTCAGCTCATGTAAAGTCTTGCATTTTTTTTTTTTTAACTTTTATGTCTCCCATCGAGAGTTTTTGTAAAAATAAGAAACGTAAAAGTTTGGAAAAAAAAAAAAGCTTCTGTTTACGTTTTGCTTTCGGAAACATGAGTCCGACGTGTGGTTTTTGAACGTACAATGTGAGCAGTCAGATTGCATCAGAGCATCGGCCGTATAGTGTGAGAACATAAATCGTGCGCTCTGAACTTTTACACCCTGCGGTTTTGTAGTACAGTTTGAGCTGGAGCCAAGTAATACGATTGAAAATATCGTACAGTGTCTGCCCAGCTTTAATTGGAGTAAAGTGACCACATCATTCCTCTGTACACGCCTTATTTCAACTTTCTGAACATGTCCTTCAGCAAAGCTCACACAATGTACTTGGTGAATAAAACGATTATGACTCAGTAAAGGTGAATGTCGCCTGATGTTTTGTCAAACAGTAACACTAATGGGCCGTCACGTGAGCGCCTCAATAAAACCAGTTTGCTGTGTTTCTGCTGTATGCAGAACAAACAGGATTAAGAATGAGACGTTTGTCTTTAACTGCAGTATTTAAAAATAAATAAAATACAGAGAAAACAGAAACTCTTATCTCAAAGCAATGTCACTGCAAGGATCAGTGATATGCAAAGGTTTGGCAATTATTTGGCTTTTACACATTAAAATTTTTGGTGCCATGAATTTGAAAAACAAAAAAATGAATTCAAGCTTCTCTACATGAAAATTTGTAAAATTATGTCCATGAAACAGTGTAAACAAGTCTCTACACAAATTAAACAAAAACATCAAAGCCAAGATAACTTAATGTATAAATGGACCTTTTTTTTTAATGTAACAGCACTAAATAATTACTTTTATAACAAGTTCTCAAATACATGGGTTATATACAGAGGAACAGACTGGCTAGGCCATACTTGTATTGTCCACTCGATAAGAGGGATTCAGTAAAATGCGGTGGGCTTTTTTTAAATTGGTGTGTGTGTGTTTTTTTTTTCCTTCCACAGCAGAGGCGCAATGTGGTGCAACATGTTCCAGCTGCTCGCACCGTGTTTGTGCACGCTTGTGCGAGTGCACAAAACCGTCGCCGGTGTGTTGTGCACGTCGGTGTGACCGTGTGTCCTTCCCAACAGTAGGTGGAATATTTTGTGGTTCCCCATTTCCTTTTTCGTTTTATTTTTTGGTTCGCGGATTTTCTTCTGGTTTCTGTGTCTTTCGTGTTATGTGTGAAGTGGCCCTTACGTAAGTAGAACTTATTCTTATGTTTGTTTTTTGTTTAGGAAGGAAGGAAGGAAGTTCTCAACTTCAAAGACTCCACCAGTAAGTTAGTACAGTCCCACTCATAAAGTGGTGCTACCTGCTCAAACCTTCTTACAGAAGTGTTTTTTTTTTTTGTTTTTTTTTAAACTCTCTTTTGGGTAAAGCTCTCTTTTAAGTTAAACCCTCTTCACATGACTTAATAGCGGGTTAAAGAGCTTTTTCTTATGGTGCACCCACCCTGTGGGATGGTCTTCCTGCAATCGTGAGGCAGTCGGAGTCCGTGAATATTTTTAAGTCAAGACTTAAAACTAGAGGTGCACCGATCAGGATTTTTTAGGCCGATCACCGACATTTTGATCTGCCGATACTGATCAAGTACATATTTGGATCATGCCCAAAATAAGAATATAGGTCTAATGTATAGGACTATTTTTGCATTAAAACTTAATGATTAAAACAAAAAACATGCATTCAAATAAAGACACTACAACCCCTGGCAATAATTATGGAATCACCGGCCTCGGAGGATGTTCATTCAGTTGTTTAATTTTGTAGAAAAAAGCAGATCACAGACATGACACAAAACTAAAGTCATTTCAAATGGCAACTTTCTGGCTTTAAGAAACACTATAAGAAATCAGGAAAAATAATTGTGGCAGTCAGTAATGGTTACTTTTTTAGACCAAGCAGAAGGAAAAAAATATGGACTCACTCAATTCTGAGGAATAAATTAAGGAATCACCCTGTAAATTTTCATCTCCAAAACTAACACCTGCATCAAATCAGATCTGCCCGTTAGTCTGCATCTAAAAAGGAGTGATCACACCTTGGAGAGCTGTTGCACTAAGTGGACTGACATGAATCATGACCCAACACGAGAGATATCAATTGAAACAAAGGAGAGGATTATCAAACTCTTAAAAGAGGGTAAATCATCACGCAATGTTGCAAAAGATGTTGGTTGTTCACAGTCAGCTGTGTCTAAACTCTGGACCAAATACAAACAACATGGGAAGGTTGTTAAAGGCAAACATATTGGTAGACCACGGAAGACAAAGCGTCAAGACAGAAAACTTAAAGCAATATGTCTCAAAAATCGAAAATGCACAACAAAACAAATGAGGAACGAATGGGAGGAAACTGGAGTCAACGTCTGTGACCGAACTGTAAGAAACCGCCTAAAGGAAATGGGATTTACATACAGAAAAGCTAAATGAAAGCCATCATTAACACCTAAACAGAAAAAACAAGGTTACAATGGGCTAAGGAAAAGCAATCGTGGACTGTGGATGACTGCATGAAAGTCATATTCAGTGATGAATCTCGAATCTGCATTGGGCAAGGTGATGATGCTGGAACTTTTGTTTGGTGCCGTTCCAATGAGATTTATAAAGATGAATTCCTGAAGAGAACATGTAAATTTCCACAGTCATTGATGATATGGGGCTGCATGTCAGGTAATGGCACTGCGGAGATGGCTGTCATTACATCATCAATAAATGCACAAGTTTACGTTGATATTTTGGACACTTTTCTTATCCCATCAATTGAAAGGATGTTTGAGGATGATGAAATCATTTTTCAAGATGATAATGCATCTTGCCATAGAGCAAAAACTGTGAAAACATTCCTTGCAAAAAGACACATAGGGTCAATGTCATGGCCTGCAAATGGTCCGGATCTTAATCCAATTGAAAATCTTTGGTGGAAGTTGAAGAAAATGGTCCATGACAAGGCTCCAACCTGCAAAGCTGATCTGGCAACAGCAATCAGAGAAAGTTGGAGCCAGATTGATGAAGAGTACTGTTTGTCACTCATTAAGTCCATGCCTCAGAGACTGCAAGCTGTTATAAAAGCCAGAGGTGGTGCAACAAAATACTAGTGATGTGCTGGAGCGTTCTTTTGTTTTTCATGATTCCATAATTTTTTCCTCAGAATTGAGTGATTCCATATTTTTTTTCCCTCTGCTTGGTCTAACTGAGTGCCACAATTTTTTTTTCCTGATTTCTTATAGTGTTTCTTAAAGCCATAAAGTTGCCATTTGAAATGACTTTAGTTTTGTGTCATATCTGTGATCTGCTTTTTTTCTACAAAATTAAACAACTGAATGAACATCCTCCGAGGCCGGTGATTCCATAATTTTTGCCAGGGGTTGTAGAATAAACTGCCAAATTTTGTTTTATTACACTGACTTTGTTCTATCAGCAAGCTTTTTTTTTTCCATGTTTCATGTTGCTCAGGTTACAGCCTACAGAGAATACGTTGAGAATGTAAAATACAGCCCTCATTCTATGGGGTTAAAATTGTCTCATTAATATTTGTAAATACACACAGGGTGATCTACAAATAATCATTGATTTGCAAATGTGTTCAGATATCCACAAATGCAAATTTCATATTTGTAACTTGTAAATTGGTCTTTGCAAATAATGTATTTGCAAATATAAAACTTAATTTGTAAAAAAAAAAAAAAAAAAAATTACATTTGTAAAACTGAAAATTGTATATGTGAATTGAGTTTCAGCATTTGTGGATCACCAATTACATGCATTCATTGCTTTCCCCTGTGACGTAATTTTGAGACATTCTTTTTGCAAAATCCACAGATCCACAAACAAAATCAATTCAATCAATTTTTTTTTATTTATTTCAAACTTAGTTCAATCAATCAATTCAATCAATTTTATTTATATAGCGCCAAATCACAACAAACAGTTGCCCCAAGGCACTTTATATTGTAAGGCAAGGCCATACAATAATTACGTAAAAACCCCAACGGTCAAAACGACCCCCTGTGAGCAAGCACTTTGTGACAGTGGGAAGGAAAAACTCCCTTTTAACAGGAAGAAACCTCCAGCAGAACCAGGCTCAGGGAGGGGCAGTCTTCTGCTGGGACTGGTTGGGGCTGAGGGAGAGAACCAGGAAAAAGACATGCTGTGGAGGGGAGCAGAGATCAATCACTAATGATTAAATGCAGAGTGGTGCATACAGAGCAAAAAGAGAAAGAAACACTCAGTGCATCATGGGAACCCCCCAGCAGTCTAAGTCTATAGCAGCATAACTAAGGGATGGCTCAGGGTCACCTGATCCAGCCCTAACTATAAGCTTTAGCAAAAGGAAAGTTTTAAGCCTAATCTTAAAAGTAGAGAGGGTGTCTGTCTCCCTGATCTGAATTGGGAGCTGGTTCCACAGGAGAGGAGCCTGAAAGCTGAAGGCTCTGCCTCCCATTCTAGTCTTACAAACCCTAGGAACTACAAGTAAGCCTGCAGTCTGAGAGCGAAGCGCTCTATTGGGGTGATATGGTACTATGAGGTCCCTAAGATAAGATGGGACCTGATTATTCAAAACCTTATAAGTAAGAAGAAGAATTTTAAATTCTATTCTAGAATTAACAGGAAGCCAATGAAGAGAGGCCAATATGGGTGAGATATGCTCTCTCCTTCTAGGAGAGTTAGTTGTCAATTCCAGTATCATGGCAGTTCACAATATAAGCAAATCAAATGAACAAAGCTTCTTTGTACTCTCTGTACCTCTACACTCATATGAAAAAATAAATAAAATCAAAATGCCTACTGATTCACAAATACACACTCATGCACACTGGATATCCACTAGATGGCAGTGTGGTTCCATTCATTACACAGCAGTCTAGAGCTCTCAGAGCCATTTGACTCATTTTGACTTCTGATATGAGCTGGACGGACATGGACTACATTAGATGAAGGCAACTGCTCTCCTTGTCCGTCCAGCTCATATCAGAAGTCAAAATGAGTTTACGTCACAGAGAAAGCGTGTCATGACAAGACCAAGCGCTCCCTGCACTGTTGTGATCGGCCCTTTGATCGGCGCATTTTGCCGATCACCGATCAAGGCATGATCGGCCGATAATGATCGGTGCACCTCTACTTAAAACCTATCTTTATTCTCTTATGAATAGTTTTTATTTTTTAATCTGTTTTATTGTTTTAGTTCTGTTTTTTAATTATGTATTTGAATTTTTTTATTTTCAATTATTTATTTTAATGTTTATGTTGAATTGTTCTGTGTGAGGTGTCTTGAGGCGGCTTTCTTGTGATCTGGCGCTTTATAAGCTGATTAAACTGAACTGAATTAATTCATATACGGAAATAAAGCACACTAATAAAATGGAATATCTGACGTTGTGGAAAACTGAGACTGAATACTTTTTAGACTCTGTAATTATTTTGCTCAGAACATGCTAAGAGTTATGTTTTGTCGTAGTCACTAAGGAAATCGTCCCAGCATTGGCATTTCTGTACAACAGTTTTCCTCTTATACTGTAGACTAACAGAGAAAGGTGCGTACAGCTAATACTTGAACATAAATGTTCATTCACAAGACATTTTTTTTTTTGTTTAAATACACAGAGGGAAGTTCACACGTTCACTAAACAAACGGTACATAATGAGGATCATCTGTTTAAAATTCCTGCTCAACCTTATTAAAGCTGCCGACTTTATGAACAGACACGGAGCGCTACATACATGTTCATGTTTTACCATCATGCTGTTGTGTGTGTGTGTGTGAGACCACCAGAACATTCTGAATCTGACTCCTGAGTCAGTCCAATGATTCAGGAATAATCCTGACTGGACGTCAACAGGACAAATCTGCTCACAAACATTTGGTTGTTTTTCACATTTCGGTCATAAATATAAAACACTGCAGGATCAGGTGTGTTTGTTTGTGTTTCTGTCTGGAGAATGCGCTGGGAGTGCCACTATAGTTTTTAAAATTTATTTAGTTTGATGCCCACACCCCAAAACTGGAGCAAAACAGAGGGATAAATGTGAACTTCGTAAGTCGTGTCATGTGCAAATGTTTGAGCAACATAATCATTCAGCAGTCTGAGTAATTATGGAGTTGTGAGAACAGAGGGGGAGTGAAAGACCAGGAGAACGTGTCGGAGGCAGATTTAGATACATGATGGGAAAGCAAACAAAACAACCGTGGAATTCTGCACTGAGTGTAACGGTGTTCCTGCATGTTTGAAGCTAGACCAAACACAAGTCTATAATTCTAGACAAAGTTTGGGGAAAAGATAATATGAAAGATATTTGAGGCACATTCTTATCTGCATCTAAATTTAATCAATTTTTGCCTGACCCAAGGACAAACAGTCTCTGCAAACCTTTAATTAAATCTATCTGCTACTTCTCTGATGCACACACAAACGTTGACCCTCCTCAGTGACTTTAAGAGACATAACATGAAACTATAAAACCACACAATCTAGCCAAACCCAAATCTCCCACCTGCTTCTTCTTTACCTCACAAATGAAAAAAAAATGGACCTCCTACAAACATCTGTCTCATTTTCGCTTCAGCTTTTGAAGCAACACTTTGAACAGAAGAAAAAAAAAAACATTTGTCATGCAGCATTTCACAGTGACTTTAGCATTTGTCCAGATGCCACCCAAAAAACACAATAAAAACTGTTCTAGAGGAACTTTTCCAGTTCTCCCAAACACCTGCTCTTTTAAAGTAAAACCCCATCAATGGTGTCAGAATATGATTATTTTACTGTGAAACAGCCAGAAAGTGGCACGTTAACAAGAGCAGAAAAAAGTCTGCTGTGAGTTAAAACAAAATAATTTTTTTACATGAGAATATTTATATCTTTACTCAAATCAAAATGCAGTGGTTTGTATAAGTTCGGTGACAACTTCTTGAATAACTTTTAAATAAACAGAAAAAAAACTTTACCTTGTTTGCAGAGTAGAAAATTTAAAACAGAGTCACTGCTTGTGGAGGATGTGGAGGAAAGAATGCAAAGCAGATAGAGCAGAATGAGGAGGAAGGATGGGGAGGAGACATTTTAACCGCTGACTCCTAATCAGGATGTAAAGTCATGTCCTACGTTATAGTTGCAAAAATAAATCAATAAATAAATAATGGTGCCCACAAGAACAGATGACGACGTCTGCCTTCAGACGGAGGTGGAGAGTTTGAATAGGAGTTGAAGATAATGTACTGAAGAGCTGGTTATGTCTCAGCAGAGGTATGTACTCTGCAGAGTGCCCATCTAGCTGTGATCATCTTATTCCATCCCTCAACTAAATCCTGTCTCACAGAATTTGGCCTTTGAACAAGTCTGCTTTTTGTACATGTTCCAAATCAATCCCATTTGAGTCTGTTGCATTATCTTATTCAGGGTGACAACTATCTAAAAACAGGATGACGAAGAAATAGTTTTAGGAGAGTTCAGGTCTTTGGGCTTGCACAGGACTTGATGTGTTTGTCTGGTTCAGATACCATTTTAAAGGCTAACTTTGACATTGTGTGCATGCATATGTTCACACTTTGTGCAACGTGAAGCCTACATGTTAAATTTATGGTGAAACATGCAAATATTTGCCCTTCTGTGCTGACACAACCCTATTCAAAAACTACTTTGCTGGCCTGACCAGCCTGCATAGGGATGTGTTCATGTAACTAGTAGTCAGTGATGTTGTGTTTTAATAACAATAATAATAAAGTTATAATAAAAAACAGCAATCATAAGGGAAATAACTAGCAGGATAAACAAACCCAATTAAACAATTACAGGTTATAACTTTTTTCCAGAAACAGTACATCTACAAAGACAAAACACTTGTAAAATCACAGAATCTGAATA
Organism: Thalassophryne amazonica; assembly: GCF_902500255.1. Classification (NCBI taxonomy): domain Eukaryota; kingdom Metazoa; phylum Chordata; class Actinopteri; order Batrachoidiformes; family Batrachoididae; genus Thalassophryne; species Thalassophryne amazonica. The sequence continues at coordinate 9,511,411 of NC_047103.1, forward strand.
AATAAGTGAAACTCTGGTTTTAACTGGTTGAAAGTTCTTCTACAACAAAGACAGATTGTTTAAACAAATAACTTTATTTAAAGTTATAAGTAAATAATAGCTCTTTATTTGTTTTAAGAACATCTAAAACAAAGATAAACTACTTGAAATCAGTTAAATTTTATATTTTCTGGGTTTGAATCCTTGTTATTAACCAACAGAATATGGTACTATCTGGTCTATCTGGTCAGAATGGATTCATTTGCAGCCTCTCTTCCCCCACCAAAAAAAAATAAAGAAAATCTGAGATCTCCACTTCTTATGTTTTTTTCTTTTATTTACACACTAAGTGATTCATAATAAAAAAAATATTCAGTGGGTGAACCAGTATGAAAAGAATTGTAGTTGCGGCCCCAGTTACAATGAACAAGTGTTCTTATTTTTATGGTTATGTGTGCCTCAGCACTGGCATCAGCATAAAACTATAGAATATGAACTTTGACCTGAGCTATAACTGTGGCACTTTGATCTATAAAAAATTAATTAATGTTCAACTACCATGAATGGCCATAAAACAGAAATGGCTGAAGCTTTTCTTGTGAATGCTGAGACTTTGATACATGCATTTTATCTCTTCTAGACTGGACTATTTGCAATGCTTTATTTTCTGGTTTACTGCAGTCTAGCATTAGGGGTCTTCAACTGGATCAAAATGCTGCTGCCAGACTTTTGACATGAAGCAGAAAGTTTGATCATATTACACCCATTTTGACATCCCTCACTGGCTCCCTGTCTTTGTGAGATTGGATTTTAAGGTTCTGTTACTGGTCTATAAAACTGTTCACGGACTGGCACCTCCCTACCTGGCGGACCTGGTTAAGCCCTACGTACCAGCTTGGGCCCTGCGTTTGCAAGGTACGGGACTTCTCTGTGTTCCCAGGGTGAATAAAAAGTCTGCCGGTCACAGAGCCTTTTCATATCGTGCCTCTTCCCTGTGGAACGATCTCCTGCGGCACATAAGGCAGTCAGACACTGTGGAGTACTTTAAATCGAAACTTAAGACCCACTTGTTTTCCCCTGTTTATCATTAGTATTTCATGTATGTTATTATGTATATTACATATATTTTTGTACTTTATGGGTTGCTCTTTTATCATGTTTTAATCTTTAAATCTTTTGTTGTGTATTCCGTGTTGTGTGAAGCACCTTGAGTTGATATTATCATGAACTGGCGCTGTATAAATTAATAAAGTCAATTCTCTCATGTCAGTTTCTTAAATGTGAATATCTTCTGGTTTCATTACTAATTTCTTGACTCCTCTCAGACAAACTGAATATCTTTGGGATGTGGCAGAAACAAAACATTTAAGGATAATTGTGTGGTTTTGGGAGTCACTGATCAACATTCTTCACCAATGTCTAATATTTATGGAACAAACAAGTCAAATCAAGTCAGTCTGAGAGCATGTGCTGGTGCTGTGCTTTGCCGTAGCCACAACACCACAGAACCACCCTGAGTCAACCGGTCCATTCCCACATCTTAAAATAACCATCTATCTGCAGCAGCCAGGTCAAATGTGGATCTTCCATGGCCTTCTTCAGCCACTGGGGTCCTCAACACTCAGGCACCTGCGTGCTGGATCATGCACAGAGAAACACGCTATATGGCTGAAATGTCACAGCTGAGCTGATGCTCCCTCATAATGTGAGTGATACTCCTCATCTTAGTCTCTCTCAGTAACCGCTTGTCATTCCAGCAGTACCCAAGGATCCCTTGAAGATACTTACCTAGACAACCTTAGGTCACTGGTTAGCATCCAAGTCTCACAACCATACAGCAAGACAGGCAGCACCGGGACCCTAAAGACTTAGACCTATTTCACCTGCAAAGAGATCGATATTGCCAAATATCTCTGTCCAGTGAACAAACAAGTAATCAAAAAAAGGTTGACAGATTAATAGATTATGACAATCGAAGTGGCTACGGGTACGTACATCCGTATCTTCTGCGGGACTGCTAAAGGTACGGACCGAGGCTCACTGAAGATACGGACAATGTACGGATGAGTTTTGAAGCCTTGCTGGACCTTTAGCTGCATATGGTACAGGTACGGACATGTTGTGCATTCTGATGGTTGGTAAGACCCTCCGTATCTTTAGAACAGTCTCTGTAGATATGGGTCCATACCCGTAGCCATGGCCTATGACAATATCATTAGTTGCATGGCAGCATAGTGGTTTCATGGTTAGCACTGTTGCCTCACAACCAGAAGGTCATGGATTGCTTCCCACCTGGGTCTTTCTGTGAGGAGTTTGCATGTTCTCCCCCCGTGTTCATGTGGGTTTCTTCAGGATACTCTAGCTTTCTCCCACTGCCAAAGACATGCAAGGTACAACCCCTGGCAAAAATATGGAATAACCGGCCTCAGAGGATGTTCATTCAGTTGTTTAATTTTGTAGAAAAAAAGCAGACATGACAAAACTAAAGTCATTTCAAATGGCAACTTTCTGGCTTTAAGAAACACTATAAGAAATCAAGAAAAAAAGATTGTGGCAGTCAGTAACGGTTACTTTTTTAGACCAAGCAGAGGAAAAAAAAAAATGGAATCACTCAATTCTGAGGAAAAAATTATGGAATCACCCTGTAAATTTTCATCCCCCAAATTAACACCTGCATCAAATCAGATCTGCTCATTGACGCTATGCCATGACATTGACCCTATGTGTCTTTTTGCAAGGAATGTTTTTGCAGTTTTTGCTCTATGGCAAGATGCATTATCATCTTGAAAAATGATTTCATCATCCCCAAACATCCTTTCAATTGTCCAAAATATCAACATAAACTTGTGCATTTATTGATGATGTAATGACAGCCATCTCCCCAGTGCCTTTACCTGACATGCAGCCCCATATCATCAATGACTGTGGAAATTTACATGTTCTCTTCAGGCAGTCATCTTTATAAATCTCATTGGAAAGGCACCAAACAAAAGTTCCAGCATCATCACCTTGCCCAATGCAGATTCGAGATTCATCATTGAATATGAGTTTCATCCAGTCATCCACAGTCCACAATTGCTTTTCCTTAGCCCATTGTAACCTTGTTTTTTTCTGTTTAGGTGTTAATGATGCCTTTCGTTTAGTTTTTCTGTATGTAAATCCCATTTCCTTTAGGCGGTTTCTTACAGTTCGGTCACAGACGTTGACTCCAGTTTCCTCCCATTCAATCCTCATTTGTGTTGTTGTACATTTTCGATTTTTTGAGACATATTGCTTTAAGTTTTCTGTCTTGACGCTTTGATGTCTTCCTTGGTCTACCAGTATGTTTGCCTTTAACAACCTTCCCATGTTGTTTGTATTTGGTCCAGAGTTTAGACAGCTGACTGTGAACAACCAACATCTTTTGCAACATCGTGTGATGACTTACTCTCTTTTAAGAGTTTGATAATCCTCTCCTTTGTTTCAATTGACATCTCTTGTGTTGGAGCCATGATTCATGTCAGTCCACTTGGTGCAACAGCTCTCCAAGGTGTGTTCACTCCTTTTTAGATGCAGACTAACGAGCAGATCTGCTATGATGCAGGTTTTAGTTTGGGGGATGAAAATTTACAGGGTGATTCCATAATTTTTTCCTCAGAATTGAGTGATTCCATATTTTTTTTCCTCTGCTTGGTCTAAAAAAAGTAACTGTTACTGACTGCCACAATCTTTTTTTCTTGATTTCTTATAGTGTTTCTTAAAGCCAGAAAGTTGCCATTTGAAATGACTTTAGTTTTGTGTCATGTCTGTGATCTGCTTTTTTTCTACAAAATTAAACAACTGAATGAACATCCTCCGAGGGCGGTGATTCCATAATTTTTGCCAGGGGTTGTAAGTGGATTGTTGACTCTAAATTGACTGTAGATGTGTGTACATGTGTTTGTCTGTTTATATGTGGTCCTGTCAAAGGTGTACCCTGCCTCACACACTATGACTGCAGGGATAGGCTCCAGCCCCCTGTGACCCTTGATTGGAGTAAGCCAGTATGGAGAATGAATGAATGAATGAATATTAGTTGCATCCCTATTTAACACCGACTGAACTGATCCAAGTGCTGTTCTTGTTTCGGAGTCAGAGAACTAAAACCCTTCGAGGTGTGAAGTGGATAGTTTCAACGAAGAAATTCTGACATGGCACTTATTCTGGAATGCAGCCTTAGTTCTTGTTACTGTGAATGTTTTGTGTTAAATGGAGCATCACAGTTTCATAAACTAAACGATAACTGATGGGACTTGAAAACCAGTACTTTCAGGGATTCTGAAAACGAGGCCTTTTGGTGGCGCTGTTTTACATTTGGACTAAACTGTGTCCCTTTAAAATATGGTAAACAAGTTCACACCAGTTAAAGCAGATTATCTCTACTTTAGCCAAACATTATACCACTGATTTATCGTAAACCTGCTCAAAATAAAGCTTACCTGATTTAAATCGGTTTGGAAAACGCAACACAAACCGGAATAAACAGTTTAAAAGTCAGTCTAGTCAAAAGCACAAGGTAGCAAGCTGCCTTTGAAAAATGGAAAAAAGTCATCTTCTTGCTTTCTTTTTAGGTGTTCTTGATAAAAGCCGCGCAGTTATATTTCTATCGATTACTTGCTGGCGAACAGGTGTAGCTAACGGAGATGCTAACATAATAAAACGTTGTTGTCCCAGAATGTGAATAAGATGAGAAGGATTAAAGTGAGCAGCAGGTTTGTTCAACAGGTGGCTGCTTTGACAGGAAACAGTTCCTTTAAACTGCCTGGCTTCATTCACGGGCACAAAACATGAAATTTAATGGTTAAAAAGTTTCGAACCGTCCGTAACCTTAAGTCGGGCTAGCGTCACAGGTTAGCTTTTGAGCCGCGCACCAATGCTTTTAGTTTTGCGGGTTAAATGATACGTCACACTCATAAGTAATTTTTCTAATTCAGATAGCCTACTAACGTAACAGAAGTGAGTTTTGCGTGAAAGGAAGAAGCAAGAAATAACGTGGCGACATCTCACCTGTTGAGTCAGTAGCAGCAAGAGCACAGACCGGCGGCTGTGAAACTGAAACAACAGCTGCTTCGAAGCTTCACCATAACAACCGACTCCTGCTGCAGGACGGAGCGCCACCAGGGGGCGATACTGTACACCATAATATCCACGCCCTCCTACACCGTCGCCACCACCAGGGGGCGACACAGTGCGTCCTGCTTGGTTATATTATGGTGATCATTCACACAAGTAAAAGAGCTAAATAAAGGTGTTTTTTTTTTAATTCATTATTCCAATTTGACTTTATTTCAGTATATATTTCTGTGAGGCATAATTTGTTAAAAATTATATTTATAAAACGAGGATTTAAAATATCTCACAGGATGTTGGATTGATGAATCATGAAGACAAATTTTCAATTTTCTAAATCAAAATTATGATGCATTAAACAGAAATTTCAACTTAATTATATGTGATATAGAAAGTGAAAAAGTGGACATTCCCACTCAATATTATGAGATGAAATCAAAATTCAGACCCAAATTTAAACATTTTGACTTTCTTTTGTTTTCTTAAGATATACATCGACAAAAGCTTGATATACATAGTCCAAATGTGAACTCACAATTCTTTTCACTCAGACACAATTATGAGATTTGAAAAAAAATATATTTTTTTTATTTATTCTCAAATATGTGAAATGCTAAATAGGAATTTCATCCTTAATTCAAATTTTTTGATTATTTTAACATTCCCACTGAAATTTGCAAATTGACCTCACATTTTGATGTTATAAAATCATTATGAGATTAAAAAATAACGAAACAGACATTCTGAGTCAAAATTATTAGATGAAGTCAATTTTTTTAAATTTCAAAGAGAGTTACGAGATTAAAAAGTAAAAATTTGACATTCCATGACACTGTCAAACGTTTGATCTTTTAAGTCAAAATTATTAGGACTTTGATGATATTTCACTATCAATCAAAATCATTTTTCTGCACCTTTACAATATATGTCAAAGAAGTGAGGTAAAAATGGACATTTTAAAAAATAGAATTATGAGACACAAAATTCTAGTTATAACCTTTTAAAAGATTCTCTGTTCGAGGTTTGTTTGTGAAAATCTAAATTATAAGGGGATAAAAGCTTTATTTCAACTTTCTGTTATGTGATCAAAGTTTATTATGCCAGTTGGGAGATTAAATAAGTGTATTATAAATCAACATAATAGAGTCAGTAAACTTTTGATATCATGGAGGTTATAGTTTCTTCTTTTCACTCTCTCTCTCAGTCAGCAGATTATCTAAAAATATAAACAAATTAACCAATGTCAGTGAAATTAGGTGAATTGTGGTTTTGTTCCAGGAAGGATTTCAATATTTACCTCCACCAACAAAGTTAGAGGAGGTTATGTTTTTGCCTGTTTGTTTATCTGTCTGTTTGTGAACAGCCTGGAGTCCACAACTTTTCTTATATTGTTAGGATTTTTTTTTTACTGAAGATTCATATCCTGATAGCCAAGAAGTGATTCCATTTTCAAGGTCATAGGTCAAAGGCCAAAGTCAGGAAAAATCGTGAAAAATTGGAAAAATCCCTATCTGTAACATTGAACAAATATTCAAAATTCATAACTCAGTCAAAAAATCTTCAAATCTTTGATATTTGACAGCATTATGTAGGATTGTATCTTTATTGACTGGCAAAGTTTGATCCAAATCTGATTCAGGTTACAGATTTTGTGGCCATTTAAATTTAACATTGAAAACCCCATTTAATGTATATTTTACATTATATCTTAAACAAACGTGCACCAATTGCTCTCATATTTGAAAGTGAGGTGCAGACTGACACTCACAGTCGCCTTTTAAAGTTCGAGCCAGATTGTGTATTTTGTACATTTAAATTTAATACTGAAAGCCCATTTGGTGTACATTCTGCATATCTCATATACCATATATGTATATGTATACATATCATACATATAAAGTGCCTCAATCACTCTCATTTGTGACAGTTAGGTGCAAACTGGCGCTCTCAGTGATAAGACAAAGTCTGATCTGCATCTGATCCTTTTTGTGGATTTAGCGGATATTTGATTTAACATTGAAAAGCCCTTTTGATCTATATTTTGTATTATATCTTATCTTATGAAAAGCCACTTCTAACAGGACTTTGGCCTTGAAATTATTTTCCAAGGTAAAAATTTGTGGAATTGGAAACTAGCGCGATGTTCTAGTTTGTAATTTCCATCACGAATCTCTGCACTTCACCATGGTTTCAGGGCAGAGGGGTTTTTGAGCACCCTCTAGTGACTGAAGTTATATGAGACAAACACCTGCAAGAAAATATTTGGGATCCAGATTTTTTACATACCTGCTGTTCTTCTGGTTGTTTGTGATCAGCAGGTCCAGATCAGGAACTGGAAGACATCGTGGTTATTCCTCTGACGCTGCCAGCTGCATCTTAGCTACTGCTCTGACCTCTGACCCCTGACCCCAACCTTAGCATGTGTCTTTGCTAGAACTGAGAAACCAGAAACAGTCCGGACAGACAGGATGAGAGCCTCCAATATCAAGACTTTGATCTTCACTGTCATCTTCTTTTGCTGTTTTTTTTTTATTATTGTAATATCTTGTTACAATAAAAAAGCTTCAATTAATTAATATGTTTTTGTAATATCTTGTTACATAAAAAAAGCTTCAATTAATTAATATGTTTTATATTTCTCAATCCCCAAAAACCACCTCTCTCCAATGACAGACCTTATTTCTTTTCTAACTGTATGACTATGAGATACACTAAACTTTTGTTTATTTCCTTTCTGAGGCTCCGGTAAATTTCTTCTGCAGGGCCCCACAGGACACCTCAGTGGGTCCATGTGACCAGCCTGGACCTGGATCCTGGTCTATAGACACGTCTCACTAATCCTCACAAAACCCGTTACGACAGCAAGCAGCGCGGTTTGGGATTTGTATTTAAATCCTTTTCTGCTGCAGTGAACTGGTGTGAATGCGCACAGAGGGGGATCTAGCGGGGCACTCACTGAGCACGTGTTCCTCCCCGGAGAAGATCCTTTTTCCTTTGACGTTTAACAGTATTATTGAAAATTTGAGTTTCTCACAAGAGCAAATCCAGGAATATCAGTCTGCTTCAGAGTGTTAAAATAACACAAACAACCTACAAAATGTTTGAAGAAATATGGCAGTTACACTTATGTTTTATAATAATTGCTTATATATCAACCTAGCTGTGCCCATCTTAGAAGGTATTTCTGGTAGTGTGGATGTGATAATGCAGTAAATAATCCAAAATGCAAGAACATGTCAGTAATTACACTGTGCAACTTTAAGGTCTGGAAAAACACAATTTAATTTATAACTCGACTGTCTTTCATACGACACAAGTTGTGTTAAAAAAAGTGAACTTGTCCTTTAAATCCACACTTATTTTGACCCGGGATTTATGACAAATTCTAGAAGACTGTAAGACTCCCAACAGCGCCATAAAAAGTCACTCAGCCATTCCTTTCACTATTTACCAACAATGATCTGTTTTCATGAAAAATCTCTGACATTTTGTTTGATACTTTTTCCTACCAACAACAATCTGATACTTTGTTTCTCAAATAAATAAAAAAGTTACTGTTATATGTGCTGTTTTTTTTCCAAGAAAAATCTATTACTTTTTGTCAGCCCCCCCAAAAAATCTGATACTTAATTTCTCTGAAAAAATTTTATTTTATAAGAAAAATGTGCCACTTTTGTCCGATATTTTTATGAGCAAAATCTGTTGCTTTTTCCAGATTCTTTTTCTTTAAATAATAAAAATAATAAGGTTTTGTCTGTTACGTTTTCCTAATTTAAAAAATATTTTCCTCCTTTTTCGTATTCACGTATATTCCAGGGCTTGCCACTAGATGGAGCCAAAACGCGGTCATTTTTAGCAGTAATCAGCAGCAGCTGAAGGAAGTTTGTGATTTTTACACAATTCACATGGTAAGACTTTCCGAATATAAAATAAATTATATGTCGTATTTTGTAAATATAGAACAACTACTAAACTGTTTCTGTAACTTAGCACTGTTTGCTTTTAATTTAATGACATCCCACTTAAAATTTGAAGGTAAATGAATAAAGTCCATGTGCAAAGTTTTACAGACATCACGTATTTAAAATGCAGATTAGTTTGATTGATAATTACCATAAAACTGTCTGTTTCAGGAACCTTTTAAACTGGAATGTGTGAATGTTTTGTGCATCTATTTATTAGCATTATTTATGATTATCAATAGGAATTATTTGTTACATTTTGGATTTTATTGGGATCCTCTGGATATCTTTTACACCGTTTTTACATGGTAAAATTTTGCTTTACATTTTGTTTACATTACTTTAATATCAATATTACAAGAAAAAAAACCCAGAGGGAAGAAGTTTGAAGATCTGGAAGTGGATTTTTCCTGCTGTGCCGTATATATATATATATATATATATATATAAAACTCATGCACTGGTTTTGATGTGATCCATCAATCACATGAACGATGCATGGACCTGTTACAAACCACAATGGAAATAAACATTTTGTCTATATATTTTTGTATTTCACACATTATTTACTAAACACTTTACTTTATTATTTTTACTAGGGAGGTGATATGGTTAAGGCGTTTGACTTGAAACCAGAAGATCCTTGGTTCAAATCCCAGCCTGACTAAGGGCCCTTGGGCAAGGTCTTTAATCCCAGTTGCTCCCGGTGTGTAGTGAGTACCTTGTATGGCAGCACCCTGACATCAGGGTGAATGTGAGGCATCACTGTAAAGCGCTATGTAAACGCAGTCCATTTAAATAAATTCACTCTTACAGCTGCTGTTTCAATCCGTGGCACAAAGCTGCAATAATCACCTCAAACTAAAATCTGATGGTTATTTCAACATATTATTTATGTCCTAACAGTACTTTGGCTCTGTTACGTCATCAAAGCGGTGAGTTTTCCATTAAAACGTGAGTAAAGTTTTAAACTTGTCCTGCGGCTGCAGTCGGAGGTGTGAATGTTGGGCCCATCCACAGCTCTCTGCATGTTTTTAGCCTCACAAAAAGCCAGAAATGCTTCTGAATGGGTCCCGTATTTCCTCACATGCTAATTGGGTTTTGGGTTTTTGGAAAGTCTCCAGCGGGCCGGCGGGACTTCGTCTGTTTTGGGCGCGTTCACGTAAACGGGACAATCTGATCCACCAATCGGACAGGATTCAGTCAGATCAACAATAAAGTGTCCATGCAAACGTGGCTGCTGTCTTGCTGAGAGGACAGAGCTCTAATTTGAACAAAAGACACACATTCCCCAAACTTTACCCCGCGCGCGCGCGCGCTCACCAGGATTCCCAGCTGCGCGCGAGCCGCTGCGCCAACACGTGATCTATTATTCTGCATCAGATCAGATTTATTACCACCAGCAACAAAAACTCAACTTTATGTATGTATTTAAGATGCTCGGAGTCCTTTAGGCAATTTTTTAAAGAATCCTAATAAATGGAATTCTTGTGACCAGGCGAGTCAGAGCTAATCAATGTTATTTTACCAGCAATTAATGTGTAAATGTCAGAAAACGGTTTATCAAAATCAAAGAAGCCCCCCCCCCTTCTGTTTCAACCAGCTTTTTGCACACATCAGCCTCAAAGAAAGAGACATCCAGCATGAAACTTTTTATAAAGTGACTTAAAACTAGTTTTGTAAACCGGTCATGCGGGATGAGGTTTGTTGAGAGTGCATACCTCCTCCAGGGTGGACAGCACCTCCATCACACACAGGAGGCGGTTTACATTATATTCACATGGCCAAGGACACTCGAGGAAAAACTCCCTTTGGGTTTTAAATATATAACAGTACACTTTGTGACATCACATGGTCTGCTCGGTTGTAAAAATATCAGGAAAACGTTAAAGGAAATTTACCCCAAACTCTCTCTCTGTTTTATTTAAACGTTTTAAAGTGCCCACTTTATTCTGAATGTGAAAACTTTATCAAAAGTAAAAATCTAGACTATCTGAATTTAATTTAAAAATGTAAACACAGTGATGTTTAGTGTACAGCACTTAACATGAATAAATACACTTTTACAGCTGTAGTTGTCTTTGACAGATCAGTCAGGGGAAGACACAATAGAAGGTGGCATTTTTAATTTCAACACGGGATCATGATTTGTTGAAAAATAAATAGCATTTTTCCTGTCAGATATGTACTTGCTCATGAAGTCTTGAAAAAAGTCAATTTGTGAACTCCTTCGTTTAAATATATATATATATATATATATATATATATATATATAATATATATATATATATATAAGGGGGAAGTATTTTACAATTTTAAACTACATTTGAATTTTAATCTCAAACAAAAATCAAGATACAAACTGCAAGTTTTTTCCCCCACTGATTCAGACTTGATTAAACGTACAAATGCCGATTTTTCTGGCCGCTGATTGTAATTTCATCCAGTAACTAAAATATTATCTGGTTTTTAAAAACTCGTTAAATGAGCGAACTTCATGTTAGACTCTGAGATTTCTTTTTGAATTTTAGTTTTGGCACATTTTTACGCACAAGGCGTCTGTTTCCAAAGCGAACGCTGCATCGTTGGTTGTCATGTCGATTTTATCATACAAGCTATTTACATGCCCCCCCCCCCCCCCCCACACACACACACACATACCGCACGCACTCTCACCCCCAGGGCGATCAGTCATTTTGCACTCAGATAACGCGTCATTCTCTCGTCGATTACGCAGCGGGTTTACATGAAACTGTTGTTTGCTCTTCAAATAGTCAGCCTGGAGCCAGCAGTCTGCCGCAAGTTAAGGACCGACTCCTTGACCTCCCTCCCCCTCTGCCTTCTCCTGTCCGATCAGCATGACAAAGCCCTGGCTGCATGAGCAGAACTCTGTCTTGGCACCGCCCGCTCCGCTCCACCTCGGAGAACACACGGCCGTCACCTTGACTTCCACAGAAATGCGCAACAGCAGCGTTGTTGTCCCGGCGGTGTAACGCAGAAACCTCCTGCCAAACCTCTCCATCCTGGTCCGCCGGTTCCACAATACCCGACCGGTGTGGAGACGCCCGGGGCGCGTCCTGGACGCTTCAGCAGAACCGGCACCTTCATGGATAAACCCGCACCGCCGGACAAGTCCTGCCTCCAAGATGCCGCGCAGACAAATGTCACGCAGGACGCGTGGAACAGTGACCAGGAGAAGAAAACGAACGGGGGAAGAAGAAGAAGAAAAGAACTACCAGCGGTACCCGAAACCGCCCTACTCCTACCTGGCTATGATCGCCATGGTCATCCAAAGATCCCCAGAGAAGAAACTCACTTTGTCCGAGGTAAAACTTTCACTGTGGGGTTGTTTTGGACACGTGGTGCTTACCTGAGCATCCTGACGATTATTTAATCCACCGAGCAACCTGCGGATTATTTAATTCACTGAGCAACCTGCCGATCATTTAATCCACTAAGAATCCTGACGATTATTTAATCCACTAAGCATCTTTGTGATTATTTAACTGAGCATCCTGACGATTATTTAGTCCACCGAGTAACGTGCCGATTATTTAATCCACTAAGAATCCTGACGATTATTTAATCCACTAAGAATCCTGACGATTATTTAATCCACTGAGCATCCTGACGATTATTTAATCCACAGAGCAACCTGACGATTATGTAATCCACTGAGCATCCTGACGATTAACAGATCCTTCTTAGTGTTCTAAACTCAGGTGAAAACCCCATCTGATTCAAACGAGTGTTAAAAAGTTTAAAGCTTGATTTCAAAATGTTTTGAAGATGTAAAACAAAATCTTACCAACAATTTGACATTAACACTAGTTTGAACAATTTACTACCTGATTAAATTATTTTAACATCTGTCTTAAAACAATGTGAAGTGGTTTAAAAAAAACAGTTCAAGTAATTAAACTGGTGATCGTCACCATCTGGAACAAATGTAAGTTTTTGGTGTAACATCCAGATAATTTTATTCAAGAATCATCATAAATGATTAAAGTCTCATAAATGTTGTGACATAAAACAGGATTGTGTGAGCGACACGTTCTCACTTTGCCTTGATAAGACCGAAACCAGACTCTGATCTCTGTCAGATAAGTTTGTCTCTCTGCTGGATGTTCTGATGGAGATAAAGGATCTCCTTCCAGACTATTTATTTTTATGTGAAATGTTGTTTTTTTGTTGTTGTTGTTTGTTTACAGATGAATGCCAGTGTTTGCATCCACACTCAGGCACAGTAATGTCACCTTAGCACTGAAATAATAATTTATGATGGGGGAGGTGATGTTCTAGTGGTTAAGCATTTGACGTGAGACCAGAGGATCCTGGGTTCAAATCCCGCCTGACTGGAAAATCACTAAGGGCCCTTGGGCAAGGTCTAATCCCCTAGTTGCTCCCGGTGTGTAGTGAGCACCTTGTATGGCAGCACCCTCACATCGGGGTGAATGTGAGGCACTATTGTAAAGCGCTTTGAGCTTTTGATGCAGATGGAAAGGTGCTATATAAATGCAGTCCATTTATTTTTCTGATTTGATTTGATTTTTAAGATCCTCAGAGAGATCAGCACACTGTTCCCGTTCTTCAAAGGAAGCTACAAGGGCTGGCAAGATTCTGTCAGACACAACCTTTCATCCTACAACTGCTTCATCAAGGTTGGTATCCAGAAACGACATAAAGAACATACTCTAAAGTTCTCAACAAATTTCTATTCTCATGGTGAACTGACTCTTTGTTTCGGTTCAGATCTTCACAAACACACACTTTGGTGATGAACTGCAGCTTGGAGGAACTTTTACATCTCCTGTGCCTGTGTATGAGCAGATGGATAGTAGACCAAACTTTAGATAAGGTTTCGTCTCTGCAGCCGTAGCTCTGTCCTTTTGCTCCACCCACAGCTAATTAACTCAGGCGATTGTGCTCATATGAGAACCGAACTTTAATAATCCGGTTGTATATATACTCACACAAATATAAACGCAACACTTTTGGTTTTGCTCCCATTTCGTATGAGATGAACTCAAAGATCTAAAACTTTTTCCACATACACAATATCACCATCTCCCTCAAATATTGTTCACAAACCAGTCTAAATCTGTGATAGTGAGCACTTCTCCTTTGCTGAGATAATCCATCCCACCTCACAGGTGTGCCATATCAAGATGCTGATTAGACACCATGATTATGCACAGGTGTGCCTTAGACTGCCCACAATAAAAGGCCACTCTGTAAGGTGCAGTTTTATCACACAGCACAATGCCACAGATGTTGCAAGATTTGAGGGAGCGTGCAGTTGGCATGCTGACAGCAGGAATGTCAACCAGAGCTGTTGCTCGTGTATTGAATGTTCATTTCTCTACCATAAGCCGTCTCCAAAGGCGTTTCAGAGAATTTGGCAGTACATCCAACCAGCCTCACAACCGCAGACCACAGGTAACCACACCAGCCCAGGACCTCCACATCCAGCATGTTCACCTCCAAGATCGTCTGAGACCAGCCACTCAGACAGCTGCTGAAACAATCGGTTTGCATAACCAAAGAATTTCTGCACAAACTGTCAGAAACTGTCTCAGGGAAGCTCATCTGCATGCTCGTCGTCCTCATCGGGGTCTCGACCTGACTCCAGTTCGTCGTTGTAACCGATTTGAGTGGGCAAATGCTCACATTCGCTGCCATTTGGCACGTTGGAGAGGTGTTCTCTTCACGGATGATGCGAAGGAGATGTGTTGCACTGCATGAGGCAAATGGTGGTCACACCAGATACTGACTGGTATCCCCCCCCAACAAAACAAACTGCACCTTTCAGAGTGGCCTTTTATTGTGGGCAGTCTAAGGCACACCTGTGCACTAATCATGGTGTCTAATCAGCATCTTGATATGGCACCTGTGAGGTGGGATGGATTATCTCAGCAAAGGAGAAGTGCTCACTATCACAGATTTAGACTGGTTTGTGAACAATATTTGAGGGAAATGGTGATATTGTGTATGTGGAAAAAGTTTTAGATCTTTGAGTTCATCTCATACAAAATGGGAGCAAAACCAAAAGTGTTGCGTTTATATTTTTGTTGAGTATACATGCAGGGCAGGTTCTTCCAAGATCAGAGCTGGAAATCTCTGATCTTCATCATCAGAATGGAGATTTTAAACAAAACAAAGAACAAGCGCATAGTGTGCACAAAGCCACGGCCCCCTGGGCAAATGTTTGAGCTTACCATTGCAAGTGACACTTTTCTGCAGAAGGCTTTTTATAAAATATAGTTCAATGACTGACCTTTTGACCCCCAAATCGCTAGTCTTCTTGGGGTTACTGTGCATAATGCTTACACTAAGTTAGGACAGTGCAGCTGAGGTAATCTCACTCACAAATAACATGTCACATGCCTTAAATTCAACACAAGTCTTTGAAATGTTGAGTCTTTTTGTTAAATGCACTTTGAAGGGGCTTCAGATCAAAGTCCCCAGCTGCCAAACTATGTGGCTGGGACTCCTCTCATTGTCCTCCATCCACCTGTAGGTGCTGAAGGACCCAGGCAAGCCCCAGGGCAAAGGGAACTTCTGGAGTGTGGAGCTGAGCCGTATTCCTCTGGAGCTCCTGAAGAGGCAGAACACTGCTGTGTCACGCCAGGATGAGACCATCTTTGCACAAGATCTGGCCCCTTACATCCTTCACGGACAAACCCACGCTCCACCCTCGGATCCTTTGATGTGTCTACCTCTCTTGGGCTCCAGAAACCCCTCTCCACCACAGGAGGACTTGTTCCGACCAAAGCTGGACTCCTCATTTGCTATAGACTCCCTGCTACACAGTCTAAGACCAGCTGACGCCTCTGAAGACGTCGGCACAGCTTCTAAAGGCTGCTGGGGGCAGGCAGACCACCATCAGCCACCTCCTCCTCTGCAACCTCACTACGCCTCCTCCACCCGCAGTGCCTCTGCCAGCTCCATCAGTCCAGCCTCGACCTCCTCGTCATCTGATGATGAATGGAAAGGTGTGCCGCATTCTGGAAAACGCCTCCCTCCCGATGGCAAAGCGGCATCAGACTGTTCCGACTACAAGCCGCCGCTGCACAAATCGGCTCGCAGAGAGACTGTCACGCCCCCCTGGGAGCTGCCTACCTCCTACACCAAATACGCTCCTCCCAATGCTATTGCCCCGCCCAGCATGCGATTCAACGGAGGCCCTCTCGTGCCGCTCCACGGCGGACTCCCTCTTTATGGTTACGGGAGCTCTCCTGTGCGCCTGGCCACTTCTTGGGCCATACCTATTGGCCCCTCCTCCATAGCAGGAGAGTTTCTGTCCAAGCCCCTCCCCTTTTCCTGGATCTGGA
Source organism: Thalassophryne amazonica (assembly GCF_902500255.1). Lineage (NCBI taxonomy): Eukaryota > Metazoa > Chordata > Actinopteri > Batrachoidiformes > Batrachoididae > Thalassophryne > Thalassophryne amazonica. Next base: position 9,527,774 of record NC_047103.1, read on the forward strand.
GAACATGTTGCAATCTGTGCCTCCAAATAAGAGTGTGTTCGATGTGCTCATACCCCCCAACCAGAACTCCCTCTCTCCTCACGAGACATCCAGTCAGTACGCCATGCAGAACAGACCTCCTGTGAACAGGTACCCTCAGTACTGACTCCGCCTCAGACACTCAGCTGCACCGTTTAAGGACGCGTGACAATCTACCATTAATCAAGAGCCAAAAAGCAATTTGTCTTTATAATTTAGGTCTTAATCACGTTTCCTGACTTGTGCAATGCTGCTGAAGAGCAGAGACGGAACCTCTGATGGGAAAAGTACAAATGTAAAAAAAAAAAAAAAATCTAACGGGGAGGGGCGTGTCTGAGAAATTAACAATAATAAAACTGGGTCAAAATGATGCGAAAACTGGCAAACTTGTCCTCATGGGACTGAACCCTTCCTGTTTGATCTCACCTCAGGACACGGGTCTTCAAAACAAGTCACGGCACGTAGACGTTTCAGGTCTGGTTTTGGATCGTATCAGTTGACCTCCAAATCATTAGAAAAACACAAGAAGCCTCATCACAGCAACGCAATCCAGTCAGGTTTTTGGTACCAATTGAGGGGACTAAACAACACTCATAATCCAGCAGGATACCATGACCAAGACAAAATGTATGGTGGCCATCCCGGGGTGGTAGCTGTAGCCAGGTAGGGGTCCATTAAGGATTACACAGGGGTCAAAATTGAAAAAAAAAAACACTCCGATCATATTGAAAACTGCCACATTATCTTATGATTATGAAGATTCCAAAAAGGTATAGTTTGAACCAGCTACGACTGAATGTTATGGGGTTAAAAAAAATGTCAAAAGTGGTGACAAAGATCAATTTTGTTTGGTACAGGGGTCAAAAGTTAAAGTTGCTCCAATTTTAGTAAAAAGTGATGCACATTAGTGGTTGAGCTAAGACATTTTATAAAGTAATAATTTGTAGCATCTGTCATGCTTGGTTATGGTATTATGGGGTAACATCATAGAATCCAATTGCCACTGACCTTGTTTGACCGTTACTTTGGAGTCCAAACATTACAACACAGTCCAAACTATTCCATTTATTAATCCTATTAGCTCAACCAATAATTTGCATCACTTAATAAAACTGGTGGAACTTTAACTTTTGTCCACTGTACAAAAGTGAAATTGACCTTTTGTCATCATTTTTTGATGTTTTTAACCCCATAACTCCAAAACATTCAGTCATAGATTGTCCAAACTATACCTTTTTGGAGTCTTTATAATGTGGTATACGCTTCAAAATGATTGGAGCATTTTTAAATGTTGGCCACTACGTGGCTACAGCTGCCACCCTGGGATGGCCACCATACGTTTTTGTGTCAGTCACAGTGCACAGAGGCTGGATTGTGTTTAGTAACCTCAAGTGGTGCCAATTACATCAAAATTGTAACACAAAACACACGGTGATGGTGAGTGTGTGTGTGTAATCTCCAGTAAGTGCACAGCTGAACTACTGTGTGTAAGTCAACGGTGTCTATTCTCATTCATGACCCACTTGCAGTTGCATCCAATTGCCACCGTGTGGCACCACCAGAAGATCAAAGTTGACAACTTTTCTTATCCAGCTGATTATCAAAATAGTGGCTGACTGTTTGTAGATCAACTAACTTTTTCCAGAAACTGACACATTTTTTAAATATCTTTTAAATTTGTATTTTTTAAGGAAGAGTCTATTTTGTGGAGTATTGCAGCGTCACCTCGTGGAGAAAAAAAACAAACCAAAGCAAAACTGTACAACTACATAAAATATCTACCTCATTCTGTCAGGGAGGTGAACAATGTAATTCTACAGTACTACTATTTAAGTTGCCATTTCCAGGCTGTTTGCACTGTTTTTGTTTTTTAACATGATTTTCTTTTCTAACTTTTGTTGTAAAAGCTCATTGTGGCCTTGGGGTTTTATGAAGGAAAGTGTGAGGCTGGACTGCAGGTTGTGTGTACATGAGGAGGATGTGTGCTGTTCACACTGGGGTCAGAAAAGACTCGCATACAAACAAAATGTCCAGATGTGTGCCTTCAAACGAGCAGCCCGAGGGCTGGTTACGGCCATGCACCACAACTTCATGGTCCATAAGATGCCTTTTTTCCCCACTGAATGTCGCTTGCATGACGTTTTTGGATATTACAGTAAAAGTTCCATCAAACCCTCCAACTCACTGTCAATATGGTAAATAATCAGTTGTGGAAAATATAACTTTGGGTAAGACGTCTGACAGACCTGAGCAGAGTTCAAATTCTCTCCTTACATCATAATTTGGATTACTGAGATTAATTTTTTTTGGTAGATCTTTAAAGTGGCCCATATTTGAGGACAAAATCAGACTCATGTGGCCCTCAGAAAATAAATTTGAGATTAAAAATGGGATTTGGGTCACTTTGGCTGGAAATGTGAACGGTGTGTGGAATTTCCTAAATGTTTTTCTGTCTAGACTTCAACATCGGTCAGAGAGATTATTTTATTTTTCCCTAAATTTTGCGTGTCAGTCTGTGAAAGTGGAGATGGTCTGCTGCACAACCACTGGTGTCTCCGTCAGGATTTTAATGTGAACTTTGCACTACCGTTTTTTTGCACTATTCTCATGGCTTTAAAAAAAAAAACCCTTGTAATGGTCTTGTTTCCTCGACAGCTGAATGTTTTTGCAGTTTTGAGTCCTTGTGGGTTAAATAATCTCAGGTTGTGGTGCTGAACAGGGTAATAATAACGTATTCTGTATTTTATACAGTATTTTTTGTCTTTCTGATGCCTGATTCTGTTTTTTTATGTTACTGAATGTTTGATACGTTTTAAATTGTCACTTACAGATAACTTTATTTTTTCTGACTTTGTTAATCTGTGCTTGTTTTGTCTTGACAACAAACCTGATTAGTGGATCAGGAGTGCAGCACCACCGAGGGGTGTGTGTCTCAAATCCGGTTTGACAGTAGGACTCCTGCTGCACCTTTGATCCACGGTCCAAGTCCTTGGAATTTTCCACAAGAAAACAACTGCTGTACTCAAACACAGAATCTGCACAAACAAGTGACTTTTTCCATCTTGCACACGTGAAAAGCCATTTATTTATTAGGAATAAATTACTTGTACTCAATTTATATATTTATATATATACATACATACATACATACATACATACACACACGTATTTGATCCACTATCGATTTTGCAAGTTTTCCCACCTACAAAAATGGAGAGGTCTGTAATTTTTATCATATGTACACCTCAACCTCAATAAATAAATAATAAATAAAAATCTGAAAATCACTGAAGGAGGAGTCCTTCCGGGATATGTTATCTCGGAGGACTCCAGAGGCAGTTGCAAGGTACAGACAGGCCCGAAGGGCAGCAGCCTCTGCTGTGGGGGAGGCAAAGCAGTGGGTGTGGGAGGAGTTCAGAGCAACCATGGAGAAGGACTTTCAGTTGGCACCAAGGTGCTTCTGGCGGACCGTGAGGCACATCAGGAGGGAAAAACGGGGAACCATCCAAGCTGTCTACAGTAAGGATGGGACTCTGTTGACCTCAACTGAGGATGTAATCTGGGGCTGGAAGGAACACTTTGAGGAACTCCTGCTTAGACCGGAGTGGGGGCAGCTCTGCCCCTATAGTAGGGGCAGAGCTGGAAGCTGATGGGGGATCATCATCAATTTCTCTGGTAGAAGTCACTGAGGAAGTCAAACAACTCTGCAGTGGCAAGGCCCCAGGGGTTGATGAGATCTGTCCAGAAATGCTGAAGGCTCTGGGTGTGGAGGGATTCTTGGATGAGATGTCTCTTCAACATTGCGCTGAGGTCAGGGACAGTGCCTAAGAAGTGGCAAACTGGGGTGGTGGTCCCCATATTTAAAAAGGGGGACCAGAGTGTGTGCCAACTACAGGGGCATCACACTACTCAGCCTCCCTGGTAAAGTCTGCTCCAGGGTGCAAGAAAGGAGGGTTCGATAGTCGAACCTCTGATTGGAGAGAAACAATGCGGGTTCCGTCCTGGTCGTGGAACAACTGACCAGCTCTTCACTCTCACAAAGATCCAGGAGGGGGCCTGGGAGTATGCCCATCCAGTCTACATGTGTTTTGTGGACTTGGAGAAGGTGTATGATCGGGTACCCTGGGAGATACTGTGGGAGGTGCTGTAGGAGTATGGAGTGAGGGGGTCCCTTCTCAGGACCATCCAATCTCTGTATTCACAAAGCGACAGCTGTGTTCAAGTCCTCGGCAGTAAGTCAGAATCGTTTCCGGTGGAGGTTGGCCTCCCCAAGGCCTGCACCTTGTAGGGCTGCAACAAACGATTATTTGGATCATCGATGAATCTGATGGGGTTCCGACACGATTAATCGATTAATCAGAATAGCGGGGAAATTTTTTAAAAATGTGCCAGGGAAACAATTTTCTCTCCTTCCATCACTTTAACAGAACATTATTTGAAAACTTAAAATACTTGAAAATCAACAAATCATCAAATGTCCCTTGGCTGTTGAAATATAAAATAATAAGATAAAACAGTTTATAATAAAGAACAAAAATATGATTTCAAATGGCATTGCTTTATCAAAGTGCTGAGTTGCCATAAAACAACATTGAAACATATAAATGTTATAAAATATATGGTGAAAAAAAGAGGTATTTTTGTTGCTGCAAATGAGCAATTAGCATAACCAGTTATCCATAAAACCTAAATCAAAAACTGTAGCCCGACTCATTATATGTGCAACATTCTCTGTATAACTTGTAAACTATGTGGTCATTTCACAATGACACACGTGACTCATGTCTCTTTCTCTAAAATTGTATTGTAGCATTATTAGTTATTATTAATATTATTGCTATTATTATTATTAATATATAAATAAAAATAAATTACAAATATAATTTGTAATACATTTGACTCTTTTACAACACAAACGGTGAGCCATTAATTATTATACAGAAAACAAATGCACCAACATGCTGAAATGCCAGCAGCTTAATGCTAACGTGTTAGCATAAATACATCTATCAACTGTTTCAGAAGACCATAACAAGTCATTTAACATAAAAGGTAAATATTCCTCACAGACATTTGCTCTTTAGGGTTTCAGTGGGGAAAAATTAGATAAAGCGAAATAAAACAAATGAAACCAACGAAGCAGCAGCTCAAAGCACTCCATTGGTTCAAGATTCAAAGCACAGGTCGGTTGATTATATGGAAGAAATGAAACATTTGCGGTAAAACAAAATGATTTAGCAACTAATCGATGACTAATTAGTTGACAAACTATTTTAATAATCGATTAATTCGATTAGTTGTTTCAGCTCTAGCACCTTGTCACCAATCCTGTTGTGATAGTCATGGACAGGATATCGAGGCATAGTTGGGGGGAGGAGGGTTTCTAGTTTGGTGGGCTCAGGATCTCATCACTGCTTTTTGCAGATGATGTGGTCCTGTTGGCTTGGGAGGTTTCCAGGCACATCCTCTGGGAGGAGACCTCGGGGAAGACCCAGGACTAGATGGAGAGATTATATTTCCACACTGTCCTGGGAAACGCCTCGGGGTCCCCAGTCAGAGGTGGTCAGTGTGGCACGGGAAAGGGAAGTCTGGGGTCCCCTGCTGGAGATGTTGCCCCCCGCGACCCAAACCTGGAAAAGTGGTTGAAGATGAGTGAGTGATGAGAGTATATCTGTCTATCTAGTAAGTAGATCGGTAATGTAAAGTCACACAGTGAAGCCGATTAGTTTTACACACTTTTGAACAGAAAAATGTATTTAACTTGTAGGGTGCCAAAAAAAAAAAAAAAAAGATTCACGTCCGAATCGCGATTCTTATTTATTACAATTCCGAATCGATCCAAATGTCCAAGAATCGAGTTTAAAAAGCATTTTTTAAAAACATTTTCTTGCTTACTAGCTGCGTGTACTGTTTGTCAGGCAACGGCTTCCGTACTACAGCGTCCCCCGCGAAGGGAGGGTCCGGCGTGCTTGAAACATTAGTGAGCTGCAGCTTAGCATGGCGGACAAAGAGCTAATTCAGCCAGCATCGTCTTGCTGAAGGCAAATGTTTGGGCGCATTTTGGATTTTATTATTTGCTGCGTAAGAAGGAGCTTGACATGACTTATGCAGTGTGTAAAATCTGCAAAATGAAAGTCAAGTACTTTGGAAACACTTCAAATATCCGCAAGCCCACATGCTACACCATCACCCGGAGCTAAAAGAGCGGAGCAGGGGTATCTGCCAACTACTGACCAGTGCTTCGCTAAACTGCCAGCCAACTCTGAATGAGCAAAGCAGATAAGTAAATTTATATCTAGAATCACTTGATTAACCTTGTAAAGCTGCATTTTCTTAAACATAAACATTTTTAAGTAATATAACTTTCTCAGAGCTCTTTGAATCGAAAATCTATCTGAATCGAATTGTCACCCCAAGAATCGGAATCGAATTGAATCGTGAGTTGTTGTACGATTCACATCCCTATTAACTTGTAGTTGAGGAAATTCTTCATTGAAATACATGAGGTGGGCTTAAATAGAGCATGCTGGGCTTAAATGGTTCTGCCGTGAGGAACGCTTAAAAAACAAACAAACAATGCTTTCCTTTCAAAATATAAGATATGCTCAAAAAACTATGCATGGAGCCTAAATATAGTTTGCATCAAACATTACAGCAGATACTATTGTGCACACATTCAGAAATATAAAGTTTTTGTCATTGAATATTAGCATGTCTCGCTGTAGTTCACATGCATTTTGATGGGATGCACCATTTAAGGCCACCTGTAAAAAAGCTAATTTATGAAATGAATCAGCTCCACAGAACATTTTATGATCCATTTATCTAAATGAATAACAAAATGCTTAATATTTGTAGCTGACAACCTTAGTTCTTGTGGCAGAGTAGCATTAATAGGGCTAGGCGTGTTAGCATGAGATCAGCTGTGTTTGGTATCTCATAAAACTCATCTTTCCATTTGAAGGAAAATCGCATAATTTGACAATTACAATACTATTTATCTATAAATCAAAATTTGTACATTTACCTCTTATTTGACATAATATTAATGTACTTAAAGATGTGGCTGAAAATGAATGAAATCTGACAGGTCCCAAAACACAAAAGTTTTTTTGTGTCTTCTAGTCAGGGGTCCAGAGACTGCATACTTTGGGGTGGGGCTAACTCAACAACGGAAAATGTGATTTGTATGCAATAAAAAAATGTCATAGACGTAACAAACCATTTGATTGGATGAAGTAATGGATGCCAAAATATATGTTTTCCTTTCTTTGCAAATTGACATCAAAGTTGAAAGTGGGCTTAAAGAGTACATGGGCTTAATGGGTACACTTACCCTAGCTGAACCTTTAGGTCTCCTTTTAAGTAAATCCTCATATAAAATCAACAATAATAATAATGATGATGATAATAATAATAAAACAAACAGAGCTCTGGTATCGGATTGGAAAAGTATTGGTATCAGCAGACATCCAAATTCAGGTATCGGGATCGGATCGGAAGTGTAAAATTGTGGATTGGTGCATCCCTACCCATAACCCTCTGCGCCATCAAGACCCCAACCAGATTTCAATGTTATCAACAAATATAGGCCCTACTCTATCAAGTGCAACTGAAAAAACGTTGGTGTCTTGATGGGGCTGGCCACCAGGGGGCGCCAAAGTACTCAACTTGCCCAATTTTGAGGAGGTTTCGTGCCACCTGGTGGCCCACGCCATCAGCCTTTTTTAACAAAATCTGCAGGAGTGGATAAACCAACATCTCTACTTTATATAATAGTTTGCAGAATTATGGGGACTCCTCTTATATTGATTTGATACCCCTTTAAAATCAGGTCATTGATCAGACATTTGTCTCTCGATCTGCGGCATCTGCAGTACAAGAATTCATGCATGAATTACTTGGATAAGCCTTAAATTGCCTTTTCCCTTGGCAGACTTGAGGATTTAGGTATGAGAAAAATAACTTCAGGAAAATTCTTATGTTCTATTGAACAGGACATGCTCACAAGCTTGTTACCATAGCAACTGATACCAATACACATGTATTGGATTGACTGTACATAAGGGAAGGAGAATCAAAAGAAAATATCATCAGATCATACATGCATCCATGTTGTAATTCAAGCAATTGGGTGAGCGAGCATGTGTTCAATGACCTGATTAAAAAGGGGTATCAAATCAGTATAAGGAGTCCCCAAATTCTGCACTGTTATATAAAGTAGAGATGTTGGTTTATCCACTCCTGCAAATTTCGTTTAAAAAAGGCTGATGGCACTAAACTTCCTCAAAATTGGGCAAGTTGAGTACTTTGGCGCCCCCTGGTGGCTAGCGCCATCAAGACCCCAACATTTTTTCAGTTGCATTTGCTAGAATAAGCCTATATTGTTTATAACATTGAAATCTGGTTGGGGTCTTGATGGCGCAGAGGGTTACAGGCCTTTAAATACAGCCAATTTCGCAAAATGACCAAACTGAGTGCCCCCTATATTCCGCACCATCGATCCCCCAACCTAATATGCACTCAAGATGAACGTGTTTGCCTCCATAAGTCATTTGATAGTTAAACTGGCTTGAGGACTTGATGGCACTGAATGTTACACCACTTGAAAGATGGGAATTTAATGAAATATCAGTTTTTGCAAATTTTTACCTTGAACTTTGATGACTCCTGGCAAGGTCACATTTGGTTTTCGGCCAAAACATTTTGGGAAAGTTCATGTCTTGGTAGGTTCCATATCTGAGCCATGTTTCATTGAAATCTGAGTCAGCTTGAATTACAGCACGCCTGACTCTTAAAAAAATTGGCTCTTACCAACTAGACCATCACCCTCCCTGAAACCACTCACTCCAAAACAGAAAACAATCCGCACTGTGTTTTAATTTGAGCTTAAACTGTAACTTTAGCAACCAAATACACACTCAAGCAAAAATGATTAATTTCAAGATACATTAACAAATAAAAAACAAAGCCATTTGTAAAATTAAAGTAGAAGATGCATATTACCACCATCTGCACAAATTACATCCAGTTATTCATGTTTTGCAGATCATGATGTGTCCTGATATAAATTTATTTTAAAAACATCTGTAAAAATTTCCAGATTGGTTACAATGTTCTGCAATGTGACTTTTACCACAGATTACACCAGTTTTCAGGCAATGATTGTACCCAACTGGGTGTATTGGCAGTGGGAGTCTGGCTTAAGATGAGGACTGGGGCTGAAACATGGGCTTCAAAGCGAGTGCAGAAGAATTTGGATAAAGTCAGAAATGGAAATGCTGAGAGCTGGAAAGAATGTGAAAGAATGACAGGAATAAAAAGGACATAGATTTTAAAATGTTCAGAAAGTCAAACAAGCTGGTTTAGACATGTAATGAAAAGAGGGACAAGGAATATGTATGTACAACTCCAATGAAGTTGGGAAATTGTGTTAAAATGTAAATAAAAACAGAATACGACTACTTGCAAATCCTCTTCAACCTATATTCAACTGAAAACACCACAAAGACAAGATATTTAATGTTCAAACTAATGAACTTAGTTGTTTTTGTGCAAATATTTGCTCATTTTGAAATGGATGCCTGCAACACATTTCAAATAAGCTGGGACAGTGGTATGTTTACCACTGCGTTACATCACCTTTCCTTCTAACAACACTCAATAAGCGTTTTGGAACTGAGGACACTATTTGTGAGTGTCATGATTGGGTATAAGAGGAGCATCCCCAAAAGTCTCAGTTGTTCACAAGCAAAGAGGGTGAGGATCACCACTTTATGAACAACTGCATGAAAAATAGTCCAACAGTTAAGAACAATGTTTCTCAATGTTCTGTTGCAAGGAATTTAGGGATTCCATCATCTACAGTCCATAATATAATCCGAAGATTCAGAGGATCTGGAGAACTTTCTACACGGTAACTGCAAGGCCGAAAAACCAACAATGAATGCCCGTGACCTTCGATCCCTCACACGACACTGCATTAAAAACATCATTGTCTCAAGGATCCTACCGCGTGGGGCTTAGGAACACTTCAGAAACCATTGTCAGTTAACACAGTTCTTGCTACATCTACAAGTACAAGTTAAAACTCTACCATGCAAAGTGAAATCCATACATCAAGAACACCCAGAAACGCCGCCTCCTTCTCTGGGCCACAGCTCATTTGAAATGGACAGACGTAAGGGGAAAAGTGTGCTGTGGGTCTGATAAGTCCACATTTCAAATTGTTTTGGAATCAAGAGGAAAAAGACCATCCAGACTGTTACCAGCGCAAAGTTCAAAAGCCAGCATCTGTGATGGGTATGGGGGTGCTAGTGCCCATGGCATGGACACCTTACACATCTGTGATGGCACCATCAATGCTGAAAGGTACATCCAGGTTTTGGAACAACACATGCTGCCATCCAAGCAACGTCTTTTTCGGGGACGTCCCTGCTTAATGCCAAGCCACATTCTGCACGTGTCACAACAGCGTGGCTTCGTAGTAAAATTGTGCGGGTACTAAACTGGCCTGCCTGCAGTCCAGACCTGCCACCCACTGAAAATGTGTGGCACATTATGAAGTGCAAAATACAACAACAGAGACCCCGGACTGTTTGAACAACTGAAGTCGTACATCATACTCTTCCTTTTAGATATACCTTTGTATACTGGCATAGTTCCACCTTAGAATTGAGATATAATATATAAGATATACCTTACTGAATTTTCATCAAGCAAGAATGGGAAAGAATTCCACCTACAAAGCTTCAACAATTAGTGTCCTCAGTCCCCAAACGAGTATTGAGTGTTGTTAGAAGGAAAGGTGATGTAACACAGTGGTAAACATACCACTGTCCCAGCTTTTTTTGAACATGCTGCAGGCATCCATTTCAAAATGAGCAAATATGTACACAAACCAATAAAGTTTATCAGGTTGAACATTAAATATCTTGTCTTTGTGGTGTATTAATTGAATATAGGTTGAAGAGGATTTGCAAATTATTGTATTCTGTTTTATTTACATTTTACATAATGTCCCAACTTCATTGGAACTGGGGTTGTAAAATGGTAATGAAATGGAAGAACAGGAGAAGAGAAAGAGGGTGGCTAAAGTGGGGAAAAGAGTGACAGATCAAAGTAAGACTTGAAAGAAAGAGGCTGAGTGGGGAGGAGATTCAGGACTGGATGACATCGAGAAAATCCAAACACATCGAACCACAGCAGCTGCATTTTATTGCTTTGTTTGAACATAAACAAACTTACTGTTCAAAAAGGAGTTTGCCTATTGTGGAATGAAAACTCCCAGCAGAGACTCTGTAATGAAGTTTCAACATCAGTCCAGGCTGTGCCTGATTATAAATGGAATCTAGAGCTGATCCATGATAACCAGCCTTTATCTGTACATGCTTTACTTGTGAGCATTTGTGATACTGAACAGTTGCTGGAATCGTTCCGTCGATGTGCGTGCGGGCGTGAATGTGTTTATCTTTATGTGGGCCTGTGACAGACTGGCGTCCTGTCCAGGGATTCCTGCATCACGCAGTATGACTGCTGGGATAGGCTCCAGCCCCTCTGTTACCCTTAAACTAGGATTACACTGTGTGAGTTTGGCCCTTTTTGAGCCAATCTTTCACTTGCGCGAGAATTTTTTGGATTGCATTGAGTTTCAGCTTAATCATGCGTCCTGTATCATATAGTATACATGGAGTAACGAGCTGCGTTTAACCTCTCACAACCACCTCCCCATCGGCAATCATATGATCGGATGAAAATCAAACCTGTTTGATATTCTGGTCAGCCATGAGGGTATTGCGTTGTTGAAGAAGTGCCACAAGTGTCTACGAGCTGATTTACCCCAACCTCTCACACTGCGCATGTGCAAACACCGATGCAGAATTGGAGAGAGCATAAACAGTGATAACTCTTTGGGAGAGCAGCTTCTGTTTCTTTTCCCCCTTATTCTTCAGCTCATGTAAAGTCTTGCATTTTTTTTTTTTTAACTTTTATGTCTCCCATCGAGAGTTTTTGTAAAAATAAGAAACGTACAAGTTTGGAAAAAAAAAAAAGCTTCTGTTTACGTTTGCTTTCGGAAACATGAGTCCGACGTGTGGTTTTTGGAACGTACAATGTGAGCAGTCAGATTGCATCAGAGCATCGGGCCGTATAGTGTGAGAACATAAATCGTGCGCTCTGAACTTTTACACCCCTGCGGTTTTGTAGTACAGTTGAGCTGGAGCCAAGTAATACGATTGAAAATATCGTACAGTGTCTGCCCAGCTTTAATTGGAGTAAAGTGACCACATCATTCCTCTGTACACGCCTTATTTCAACTTTCTGAACATGTCCTTCAGCAAAGCTCACACAATGTACTTGGTGAATAAAACGATTATGACTCAGTAAAGGTGAATGTCGCCTGATGTTTGTCAAACAGTAACACTAATGGGCCGTCACGTGAGCGCCTCAATAAAACCAGTTTGCTGTGTTTCTGCTGTATGCAGAACAACAGGATTAAGAATGAGACGTTTGTCTTTAACTGCAGTATTTAAAAATAAATAAAATACAGAGAAAACAGAAACTCTTATCTCAAAGCAATGTCACTGCAAGGATCAGTGATATGCAAAGGTTTGGCAATTATTTGGCTTTTACACATTAAAATTTTTGGTGCCATGAATTTGAAAAACAAAAAAATGAATTCAAGCTTCTCTACATGAAAATTTGTAAAATTATGTCCATGAAACAGTGTAAACAAGTCTCTACACAAATTAAACAAAAACATCAAAGCCAAGATAACTTAATGTATAAATGGACCTTTTTTTTAATGTAACAGCACTAAATAATTACTTTTATAACAAGTTCTCAAATACATGGGTTATATACAGAGGAACAGACTGGCTAGGCCATACTTGTATTGTCCACTCGATAAGAGGGATTCAGTAAAATGCGGTGGGCTTTTTTTAAATTGGTGTGTGTGTGTTTTTTTTTTCCTTCCACAGCAGAGGGCGCAATGTGGTGCAACATGTTCCAGCTGCTCGCACCGTGTTTGTGCACGCTTGTGCGAGTGCACAAAACCGTCGCCGGTGTGTTGTGCACGTCGGTGTGACCGTGTGTCCTTCCCAACAGTAGGTGGAATATTTTGTGGTTCCCCATTTCCTTTTTCGTTTTATTTTTGGTTCGCGGATTTTCTTCTGGTTTCTGTGTCTTTCGTGTTATGTGTGAAGTGGCCCTTACGTAAGTAGAACTTATTCTTATGTTTGTTTTTTGTTTAGGAAGGAAGGAAGGAAGTTCTCAACTTCAAAGACTCCACCAGTAAGTTAGTACAGTCCCACTCATAAAGTGGTGCTACCTGCTCAAACCTTCTTACAGAAGTGTTTTTTTTTTTTGTTTTTTTTTAAACTCTCTTTGGGTAAAGCTCTCTTTTAAGTTAAACCCTCTTCACATGACTTAATAGCGGGTTAAAGAGCTTTTTCTTATGGTGCACCCACCCTGTGGGATGGTCTTCCTGCAATCGTGAGGCAGTCGGAGTCCGTGAATATTTTTAAGTCAAGACTTAAACTAGAGGTGCACCGATCAGGATTTTTTAGGCCGATCACCGACATTTTGATCTGCCGATACTGATCAAGTACATATTTGGATCATGCCCAAAATAAGAATATAGGTCTAATGTATAGGACTATTTTTGCATTAAAACTTAATGATTAAAACAAAAAACATGCATTCAAATAAAGACACTACAACCCCTGGCAATAATTATGGAATCACCGGCCTCGGAGGATGTTCATTCAGTTGTTTAATTTTGTAGAAAAAAGCAGATCACAGACATGACACAAAACTAAAGTCATTTCAAATGGCAACTTTCTGGCTTTAAGAAACACTATAAGAAATCAGGAAAAATAATTGTGGCAGTCAGTAATGGTTACTTTTTTAGACCAAGCAGAAGGAAAAAAATATGGACTCACTCAATTCTGAGGAATAAATTAAGGAATCACCCTGTAAATTTTCATCTCCAAAACTAACACCTGCATCAAATCAGATCTGCCCGTTAGTCTGCATCTAAAAAGGAGTGATCACACCTTGGAGAGCTGTTGCACTAAGTGGACTGACATGAATCATGACCCAACACGAGAGATATCAATTGAAACAAAGGAGAGGATTATCAAACTCTTAAAAGAGGGTAAATCATCACGCAATGTTGCAAAAGATGTTGGTTGTTCACAGTCAGCTGTGTCTAAACTCTGGACCAAATACAAACAACATGGGAAGGTTGTTAAAGGCAAACATATTGGTAGACCACGGAAGACAAAGCGTCAAGACAGAAAACTTAAAGCAATATGTCTCAAAAATCGAAAATGCACAACAAAACAAATGAGGAACGAATGGGAGGAAACTGGAGTCAACGTCTGTGACCGAACTGTAAGAAACCGCCTAAAGGAAATGGGATTTACATACAGAAAAGCTAAATGAAAGCCATCATTAACACCTAAACAGAAAAAACAAGGTTACAATGGGCTAAGGAAAAGCAATCGTGGACTGTGGATGACTGCATGAAAGTCATATTCAGTGATGAATCTCGAATCTGCATTGGGCAAGGTGATGATGCTGGAACTTTTGTTTGGTGCCGTTCCAATGAGATTTATAAAGATGAATTCCTGAAGAGAACATGTAAATTTCCACAGTCATTGATGATATGGGGCTGCATGTCAGGTAATGGCACTGCGGAGATGGCTGTCATTACATCATCAATAAATGCACAAGTTTACGTTGATATTTTGGACACTTTTCTTATCCCATCAATTGAAAGGATGTTTGAGGATGATGAAATCATTTTTCAAGATGATAATGCATCTTGCCATAGAGCAAAAACTGTGAAAACATTCCTTGCAAAAAGACACATAGGGTCAATGTCATGGCCTGCAAATGGTCCGGATCTTAATCCAATTGAAAATCTTTGGTGGAAGTTGAAGAAAATGGTCCATGACAAGGCTCCAACCTGCAAAGCTGATCTGGCAACAGCAATCAGAGAAAGTTGGAGCCAGATTGATGAAGAGTACTGTTTGTCACTCATTAAGTCCATGCCTCAGAGACTGCAAGCTGTTATAAAAGCCAGAGGTGGTGCAACAAAATACTAGTGATGTGCTGGAGCGTTCTTTTGTTTTTCATGATTCCATAATTTTTTCCTCAGAATTGAGTGATTCCATATTTTTTTTCCCTCTGCTTGGTCTAACTGAGTGCCACAATTTTTTTTTCCTGATTTCTTATAGTGTTTCTTAAAGCCATAAAGTTGCCATTTGAAATGACTTTAGTTTTGTGTCATATCTGTGATCTGCTTTTTTTCTACAAAATTAAACAACTGAATGAACATCCTCCGAGGCCGGTGATTCCATAATTTTTGCCAGGGGTTGTAGAATAAACTGCCAAATTTTGTTTTATTACACTGACTTTGTTCTATCAGCAAGCTTTTTTTTTTCCATGTTTCATGTTGCTCAGGTTACAGCCTACAGAGAATACGTTGAGAATGTAAAATACAGCCCTCATTCTATGGGGTTAAAATTGTCTCATTAATATTTGTAAATACACACAGGGTGATCTACAAATAATCATTGATTTGCAAATGTGTTCAGATATCCACAAATGCAAATTTCATATTTGTAACTTGTAAATTGGTCTTTGCAAATAATGTATTTGCAAATATAAAACTTAATTTGTAAAAAAAAAAAAAAAAAAATTACATTTGTAAAACTGAAAATTGTATATGTGAATTGAGTTTCAGCATTTGTGGATCACCAATTACATGCATTCATTGCTTTCCCCTGTGACGTAATTTTGAGACATTCTTTTTGCAAAATCCACAGATCCACAAACAAAATCAATTCAATCAATTTTTTTTTATTTATTTCAAACTTAGTTCAATCAATCAATTCAATCAATTTTATTTATATAGCGCCAAATCACAACAAACAGTTGCCCCAAGGCACTTTATATTGTAAGGCAAGGCCATACAATAATTACGTAAAAACCCCAACGGTCAAAACGACCCCCTGTGAGCAAGCACTTTGTGACAGTGGGAAGGAAAAACTCCCTTTTAACAGGAAGAAACCTCCAGCAGAACCAGGCTCAGGGAGGGGCAGTCTTCTGCTGGGACTGGTTGGGGCTGAGGGAGAGAACCAGGAAAAAGACATGCTGTGGAGGGGAGCAGAGATCAATCACTAATGATTAAATGCAGAGTGGTGCATACAGAGCAAAAAGAGAAAGAAACACTCAGTGCATCATGGGAACCCCCCAGCAGTCTAAGTCTATAGCAGCATAACTAAGGGATGGCTCAGGGTCACCTGATCCAGCCCTAACTATAAGCTTTAGCAAAAAGGAAAGTTTTAAGCCTAATCTTAAAAGTAGAGAGGGTGTCTGTCTCCCTGATCTGAATTGGGAGCTGGTTCCACAGGAGAGGAGCCTGAAAGCTGAAGGCTCTGCCTCCCATTCTAGTCTTACAAACCCTAGGAACTACAAGTAAGCCTGCAGTCTGAGAGCGAAGCGCTCTATTGGGGTGATATGGTACTATGAGGTCCCTAAGATAAGATGGGACCTGATTATTCAAAACCTTATAAGTAAGAAGAAGAATTTTAAATTCTATTCTAGAATTAACAGGAAGCCAATGAAGAGAGGCCAATATGGGTGAGATATGCTCTCTCCTTCTAGGAGAGTTAGTTGTCAATTCCAGTATCATGGCAGTTCACAATATAAGCAAATCAAATGAACAAAGCTTCTTTGTACTCTCTGTACCTCTACACTCATATGAAAAAATAAATAAAATCAAAATGCCTACTGATTCACAAATACACACTCATGCACACTGGATATCCACTAGATGGCAGTGTGGTTCCATTCATTACACAGCAGTCTAGAGCTCTCAGAGCCATTTGACTCATTTTGACTTCTGATATGAGCTGGACGGACATGGACTACATTAGATGAAGGCAACTGCTCTCCTTGTCCGTCCAGCTCATATCAGAAGTCAAAATGAGTTTACGTCACAGAGGAAAGCGTGTCATGACAAGACCAAGCGCTCCCTGCACTGTTGTGATCGGCCCTTTTGATCGGCGCATTTTGCCGATCACCGATCAAGGCATGATCGGCCGATAATGATCGGTGCACCTCTACTTAAAACCTATCTTTATTCTCTTATGAATAGTTTTTATTTTTTAATCTGTTTTATTGTTTTAGTTCTGTTTTTTAATTATGTATTTGAATTTTTTTATTTTCAATTATTTATTTTAATGTTTATGTTGAATTGTTCTGTGTGAGGTGTCTTGAGGCGGCTTTTCTTGTGATCTGGCGCTTTATAAGCTGATTAAACTGAACTGAATTAATTCATATACGGAAATAAAGCACACTAATAAAATGGAATATCTGACGTTGTGGAAAACTGAGACTGAATACTTTTTAGACTCTGTAATTATTTTGCTCAGAACATGCTAAGAGTTATGTTTTGTCGTAGTCACTAAGGAAATCGTCCCAGCATTGGCATTTCTGTACAACAGTTTTCCTCTTATACTGTAGACTAACAGAGAAAGGTGCGTACAGCTAATACTTGAACATAAATGTTCATTCACAAGACATTTTTTTTTTTTGTTTAAATACACAGAGGGAAGTTCACACGTTCACTAAACAAACGGTACATAATGAGGATCATCTGTTTAAAATTCCTGCTCAACCTTATTAAAGCTGCCGACTTTATGAACAGACACGGAGCGCTACATACATGTTCATGTTTTACCATCATGCTGTTGTGTGTGTGTGTGTGAGACCACCAGAACATTCTGAATCTGACTCCTGAGTCAGTCCAATGATTCAGGAATAATCCTGACTGGACGTCAACAGGACAAATCTGCTCACAAACATTTGGTTGTTTTTCACATTTCGGTCATAAATATAAAACACTGCAGGATCAGGTGTGTTTGTTTGTGTTTCTGTCTGGAGAATGCGCTGGGAGTGCCACTATAGTTTTTAAAATTTATTTAGTTTGATGCCCACACCCCAAAACTGGAGCAAAACAGAGGGATAAATGTGAACTTCGTAAGTCGTGTCATGTGCAAATGTTTGAGCAACATAATCATTCAGCAGTCTGAGTAATTATGGAGTTTGTGAGAACAGAGGGGGAGTGAAAGACCAGGAGAACGTGTCGGAGGCAGATTTAGATACATGATGGGAAAGCAAACAAAACAACCGTGGAATTCTGCACTGAGTGTAACGGTGTTCCTGCATGTTTGAAGCTAGACCAAACACAAGTCTATAATTCTAGACAAAGTTTGGGGAAAAGATAATATGAAAGATATTTGAGGCACATTCTTATCTGCATCTAAATTTAATCAATTTTTGCCTGACCCAAGGACAAACAGTCTCTGCAAACCTTTAATTAAATCTATCTGCTACTTCTCTGATGCACACACAAACGTTGACCCTCCTCAGTGACTTTAAGAGACATAACATGAAACTATAAAACCACACAATCTAGCCAAACCCAAATCTCCCACCTGCTTCTTCTTTACCTCACAAATGAAAAAAAATGGACCTCCTACAAACATCTGTCTCATTTTCGCTTCAGCTTTTGAAGCAACACTTTGAACAGAAGAAAAAAAAAAACATTTGTCATGCAGCATTTCACAGTGACTTTAGCATTTGTCCAGATGCCACCCAAAAAACACAATAAAAACTGTTCTAGAGGAACTTTTCCAGTTCTCCCAAACACCTGCTCTTTTAAAGTAAAACCCCATCAATGGTGTCAGAATATGATTATTTTACTGTGAAACAGCCAGAAAGTGGCACGTTAACAAGAGCAGAAAAAAGTCTGCTGTGAGTTAAAACAAAATAATTTTTTTACATGAGAATATTTATATCTTTACTCAAATCAAAATGCAGTGGTTTGTATAAGTTCGGTGACAACTTCTTGAATAACTTTTAAATAAACAGAAAAAAAACTTTACCTTGTTTGCAGAGTAGAAAATTTAAAACAGAGTCACTGCTTGTGGAGGATGTGGAGGAAAGAATGCAAAGCAGATAGAGCAGAATGAGGAGGAAGGATGGGGAGGAGACATTTTAACCGCTGACTCCTAATCAGGATGTAAAGTCATGTCCTACGTTATAGTTGCAAAAATAAATCAATAAATAAATAATGGTGCCCACAAGAACAGATGACGACGTCTGCCTTCAGACGGAGGTGGAGAGTTTGAATAGGAGTTGAAGATAATGTACTGAAGAGCTGGTTATGTCTCAGCAGAGGTATGTACTCTGCAGAGTGCCCATCTAGCTGTGATCATCTTATTCCATCCCTCAACTAAATCCTGTCTCACAGAATTTGGCCTTTGAACAAGTCTGCTTTTTGTACATGTTCCAAATCAATCCCATTTGAGTCTGTTGCATTATCTTATTCAGGGTGACAACTATCTAAAAACAGGATGACGAAGAAATAGTTTTAGGAGAGTTCAGGTCTTTGGGCTTGCACAGGACTTGATGTGTTTGTCTGGTTCAGATACCATTTTAAAGGCTAACTTTGACATTGTGTGCATGCATATGTTCACACTTTGTGCAACGTGAAGCCTACATGTTAAATTTATGGTGAAACATGCAAATATTTGCCCTTCTGTGCTGACACAACCCTATTCAAAAACTACTTTGCTGGCCTGACCAGCCTGCATAGGGATGTGTTCATGTAACTAGTAGTCAGTGATGTTGTGTTTTAATAACAATAATAATAAAAGTTATAATAAAAAACAGCAATCATAAGGGAAATAACTAGCAGGATAAACAAAACCCAATTAAACAATTACAGTTATAACTTTTTTCCAGAAACAGTACATCTACAAAGACAAAACACTTGTAAAATCACAGAATCTGAATAAATAAGTGAAACTCTGGTTTTAACTGGTTGAAAGTTCTTCTACAACAAAGACAGATTGTTTAAACAAATAACTTTATTTAAAGTTATAAGTAAATAATAGCTCTTTATTTGTTTTAAGAACATCTAAAACAAAGATAAACTACTTGAAATCAGTTAAATTTTATATTTTCTGGGTTTGAATCCTTGTTATTAACCAACAGAATATTGGTACTATCTGGTCTATCTGGTCAGAATGGATTCATTTGCAGCCTCTCTTCCCCCACCAAAAAAAAATAAAGAAAATCTGAGATCTCCACTTCTTATGTTTTTTTCTTTTATTTACACACTAAGTGATTCATAATAAAAAAAATATTCAGTGGGTGAACCAGTAATGAAAAGAATTGTTAGTTGCGGCCCCAGTTACAATGAACAAGTGTTCTTATTTTTATGGTTATGTGTGCCTCAGCACTGGCATCAGCATAAAACTATAGAATATGAACTTTGACCTGAGCTATAACTGTGGCACTTTGATCTATAAAAAAATTAATTAATGTTCAACTACCATGAATGGCCATAAAACAGAAATGGCTGAAGCTTTTCTTGTGAATGCTGAGACTTTGATACATGCATTTATCTCTTCTAGACTGGACTATTTGCAATGCTTTATTTTTCTGGTTTACTGCAGTCTAGCATTAGGGGTCTTCAACTGGATCAAAATGCTGCTGCCAGACTTTTGACATGAAGCAGAAAGTTTGATCATATTACACCCATTTTGACATCCCTTCACTGGCTCCCTGTCTTTGTGAGATTGGATTTTAAGGTTCTGTTACTGGTCTATAAAACTGTTCACGGACTGGCACCTCCCTACCTGGCGGACCTGGTTAAGCCCTACGTACCAGCTTGGGCCCTGCGTTTGCAAGGTACGGGACTTCTCTGTGTTCCCAGGGTGAATAAAAAGTCTGCCGGTCACAGAGCCTTTTCATATCGTGCCTCTTCCCTGTGGAACGATCTCCTGCGGCACATAAGGCAGTCAGACACTGTGGAGTACTTTAAATCGAAACTTAAGACCCACTTGTTTTCCCTGTTTTATCATTAGTATTTCATGTATGTTATTATGTATATTACATATATTTTTGTACTTTATGGGTTGCTCTTTTATCATGTTTTAATCTTTTAAATCTTTTGTTGTGTATTCCGTGTTGTGTGAAGCACCTTGAGTTGATATTATCATGAACTGGCGCTGTATAAATTAATAAAGTCAATTCTCTCATGTCAGTTTCTTAAATGTGAATATCTTCTGGTTTCATTACTAATTTCTTGACTCCTCTCAGACAAACTGAATATCTTTGGGATGTGGCAGAAACAAAACATTTAAGGATAATTGTG
The DNA here is from genome assembly GCF_902500255.1 of Thalassophryne amazonica. Taxonomy (NCBI): domain Eukaryota; kingdom Metazoa; phylum Chordata; class Actinopteri; order Batrachoidiformes; family Batrachoididae; genus Thalassophryne; species Thalassophryne amazonica. The sequence goes on from NC_047103.1 coordinate 9,549,030, forward strand.
TGGGTTTTGGGAGTCACTGATCAACATTCTTCACCAATGTCTAATATTTTATGGAACAAACAAGTCAAATCAAGTCAAGTCTGAGAGCATGTGCTGGTGCTGTGCTTTGCCGTAGCCACAACACCACAGAACCACCCTGAGTCAACCGGTCCATTCCCACATCTTAAAAATAACCATCTATCTGCAGCAGCCAGGTCAAATGTGGATCTTCCCATGGCCTTCTTCAGCCACTGGGGTCCTCAACACTCAGGCACCTGCGTGCTGGATCATGCACAGAGAAACACGCTATATGGCTGAAATGTCACAGCTGAGCTGATGCTCCCTCATAATGTGAGTGATACTCCTCATCTTAGTCTCTCTCAGTAACCGCTTGTCATTCCAGCAGTACCCAAGGATCCCTTGAAGATACTTACCTAGACAACCTTAGGTCACTGGTTAGCATCCAAGTCTCACAACCATACAGCAAGACAGGCAGCACCGGGACCCTAAAGACTTAGACCTATTTCACCTGCAAAGAGATCGATATTGCCAAATATCTCTGTCCAGTGAACAAACAAGTAATCAAAAAAAGGTTGACAGATTAATAGATTATGACAATCGAAGTGGCTACGGGTACGTACATCCGTATCTTCTGCGGGACTGCTAAAGGTACGGACCGAGGCTCACTGAAGATACGGACAATGTACGGATGAGTTTTGAAGCCTTGCTGGACCTTTAGCTGCATATGGTACAGGTACGGACATGTTTGTGCATTCTGATTGGTTGGTAAGACCCTCCGTATCTTTAGAACAGTCTCTGTAGATATGGGTCCATACCCGTAGCCATGGCCTATGACAATATCATTAGTTGCATGGCAGCATAGTGGTTTCATGGTTAGCACTGTTGCCTCACAACCAGAAGGTCATGGGATTGCTTCCCACCTGGGTCTTTCTGTGAGGAGTTTGCATGTTCTCCCCCGTGTTCATGTGGGTTTCTTCAGGATACTCTAGCTTTCTCCCACTGCCAAAGACATGCAAGGTACAACCCCTGGCAAAAATTATGGAATAACCGGCCTCAGAGGATGTTCATTCAGTTGTTTAATTTTGTAGAAAAAAAGCAGACATGACAAAACTAAAGTCATTTCAAATGGCAACTTTCTGGCTTTAAGAAACACTATAAGAAATCAAGAAAAAAAGATTGTGGCAGTCAGTAACGGTTACTTTTTTAGACCAAGCAGAGGAAAAAAAAAAATGGAATCACTCAATTCTGAGGAAAAAATTATGGAATCACCCTGTAAATTTTCATCCCCCAAATTAACACCTGCATCAAATCAGATCTGCTCATTGACGCTATGCCATGACATTGACCCTATGTGTCTTTTTGCAAGGAATGTTTTTGCAGTTTTTGCTCTATGGCAAGATGCATTATCATCTTGAAAAATGATTTCATCATCCCCAAACATCCTTTCAATTGTCCAAAATATCAACATAAACTTGTGCATTTATTGATGATGTAATGACAGCCATCTCCCCAGTGCCTTTACCTGACATGCAGCCCCATATCATCAATGACTGTGGAAATTTACATGTTCTCTTCAGGCAGTCATCTTTATAAATCTCATTGGAAAGGCACCAAACAAAAGTTCCAGCATCATCACCTTGCCCAATGCAGATTCGAGATTCATCATTGAATATGAGTTTCATCCAGTCATCCACAGTCCACAATTGCTTTTCCTTAGCCCATTGTAACCTTGTTTTTTTCTGTTTAGGTGTTAATGATGCCTTTCGTTTAGTTTTTCTGTATGTAAATCCCATTTCCTTTAGGCGGTTTCTTACAGTTCGGTCACAGACGTTGACTCCAGTTTCCTCCCATTCAATCCTCATTTGTTTTGTTGTACATTTTTCGATTTTTGAGACATATTGCTTTAAGTTTTCTGTCTTGACGCTTTGATGTCTTCCTTGGTCTACCAGTATGTTTGCCTTTAACAACCTTCCCATGTTGTTTGTATTTGGTCCAGAGTTTAGACAGCTGACTGTGAACAACCAACATCTTTTGCAACATCGTGTGATGACTTACTCTCTTTTAAGAGTTTGATAATCCTCTCCTTTGTTTCAATTGACATCTCTTGTGTTGGAGCCATGATTCATGTCAGTCCACTTGGTGCAACAGCTCTCCAAGGTGTGTTCACTCCTTTTTAGATGCAGACTAACGAGCAGATCTGCTATGATGCAGGTGTTAGTTTTGGGGATGAAAATTTACAGGGTGATTCCATAATTTTTTCCTCAGAATTGAGTGATTCCATATTTTTTTTCCTCTGCTTGGTCTAAAAAAAGTAACTGTTACTGACTGCCACAATCTTTTTTTCTTGATTTCTTATAGTGTTTCTTAAAGCCAGAAAGTTGCCATTTGAAATGACTTTAGTTTTGTGTCATGTCTGTGATCTGCTTTTTTTCTACAAAATTAAACAACTGAATGAACATCCTCCGAGGCCGGTGATTCCATAATTTTTGCCAGGGGTTGTAAGTGGATTGTTGACTCTAAATTGACTGTAGATGTGTGTACATGTGTTTGTCTGTTTATATGTGGTCCTGTCAAAGGTGTACCCTGCCTCACACACTATGACTGCAGGGATAGGCTCCAGCCCCCTGTGACCCTTGATTGGAGTAAGCCAGTATGGAGAATGAATGAATGAATGAATATTAGTTGCATCCCTATTTAACACCGACTGAACTGATCCAAGTGCTGTTCTTGTTTCGGAGTCAGAGAACTAAAACCCTTCGAGGTGTGAAAGTGGATAGTTTCAACGAAGAAATTCTGACATGGCACTTATTCTGGAATGCAGCCTTAGTTCTTGTTACTGTGAATGTTTTGTGTTAAATGGAGCATAACAGTTTCAAAACTAAAACGATAACTGAGGGACTTGAAAACCAGTACTTTCAGGGATCTGAAAACGAGGCCTTTTGGTGGCGCTGTTTTACATTTGGACTAAACTGTGTCCCTTTAAAATATGGTAAACAAGTTCACACCAGTTAAAGCAGATTATCTCTACTTTAGCCAAACATTATACCACTGATTTATCGTAAACCTGCTCAAAATAAAAGCTTACCTGATTTAAATCGGTTTGGAAAACGCAACACAAACCGGAATAAACAGTTTAAAAGTCAGTCTAGTCAAAAGCACAAGGTAGCAAGCTGCCTTTGAAAAATGGAAAAAAGTCATCTTCTTGCTTTCTTTTTAGGTGTTCTTGATAAAAGCCGCGCAGTTATATTTCTATCGATTACTTGCTGGCGAACAGGTGTAGCTAACGGGGATGCTAACATAATAAACGTTGTTGTCCCAGAATGTGAATAAGATGAGAAGGATTAAAGTGAGCAGCAGGTTTGTTCAACAGGTGGCTGCTTTGACAGGAAACAGTTCCTTTAAACTGCCTGGCTTCATTCACGGGCACAAAACATGAAATTTAATGGTTAAAAAGTTTCGAACCGTCCGTAACCTTAAGTCGGGCTAGCGTCACAGGTTAGCTTTTGAGCCGCGCACCAATGCTTTTAGTTTTGCGGGTTAAATGATACGTCACACTCATAAGTAATTTTTCTAATTCAGATAGCCTACTAACGTAACAGAAGTGAGTTTTGCGTGAAAGGAAGAAGCAAGAAATAACGTGGCGACATCTCACCTGTTGAGTCAGTAGCAGCAAGAGCACAGACCGGCGGCTGTGAAACTGAAACAAACAGCTGCTTCGAAGCTTCACCATAACAACCGACTCCTGCTGCAGGACGGAGCGCCACCAGGGGGCGATACTGTACACCATAATATCCACGCCCTCCTACACCGTCGCCACCACCAGGGGGCGACACAGTGCGTCCTGCTTGGTTATATTATGGTGATCATTCACACAAGTAAAAGAGCTAAATAAAGGTGTTTTTTTTTTAATTCATTATTCCAATTTGACTTTATTTCAGTATATATTTCTGTGAGGCATAATTTGTTAAAAATTATATTTATAAAACGAGGATTTAAAATATCTCACAGGATGTTGGATTGATGAATCATGAAGACAAATTTTCAATTTTCTAAATCAAAATTATGATGCATTAAACAGAAATTTCAACTTAATTATATATGTGATATAGAAAGTGAAAAAGTGGACATTCCCACTCAATATTATGAGATGAAATCAAAATTCAGACCCAAATTTAAACATTTTGACTTTCTTTTGTTTTCTTAAGATATACATCGACAAAAGCTTGATATACATAGTCCAAATGTGAACTCACAATTCTTTTCACTCAGACACAATTATGAGATTTGAAAAAAAAATATATTTTTTTTATTTATTCTCAAATATGTGAAATGCTAAATAGGAATTTCATCCTTAATTCAAATTTTTTGATTATTTTAACATTCCCACTGAAATTTGCAAATTGACCTCACATTTTTGATGTTATAAAATCATTATGAGATTAAAAAATAACGAAAACAGACATTCTGAGTCAAAAATTATTAGATGAAGTCAATTTTTTTAAATTTCAAAGAGAGTTACGAGATTAAAAAGTAAAAATTTGACATTCCATGACACTGTCAAACGTTTGATCTTTTAAGTCAAAATTATTAGGACTTTGATGATATTTCACTATCAATCAAAATCATTTTTCTGCACCTTTACAATATATGTCAAAGAAGTGAGGTAAAAATGGACATTTTAAAAAATAGAATTATGAGACACAAAATTCTAGTTATAACCTTTTAAAAGATTCTCTGTTCGAGGTTTGTTTGTGAAAATCTAAATTATAAGGGGATAAAAGCTTTATTTCAACTTTCTGTTATGTGATCAAAGTTTATTATGCCAGTTGGGAGATTAAATAAGTGTATTATAAATATCAACATAATAGAGTCAGTAAACTTTTGATATCATGGAGGTTATAGTTTCTTCTTTTCACTCTCTCTCTCAGTCAGCAGATTATCTAAAAATATAAACAAATTAACCAATGTCAGTGAAATTAGGTGAATTGTGGTTTTGTTCCAGGAAGGATTTCAATATTTACCTCCACCAACAAAGTTAGAGGAGGTTATGTTTTTGCCTGTTTGTTTATCTGTCTGTTTGTGAACAGCCTGGAGTCCACAACTTTTCTTATATTGTTAGGATTTTTTTTTTACTGAAGATTCATATCCTGATAGCCAAGAAGTGATTCCATTTTCAAGGTCATAGGTCAAAGGCCAAAGTCAGGAAAAATCGTGAAAAATTGGAAAAATCCCTATCTGTAACATTGAACAAATATTCAAAAATTCATAACTCAGTCAAAAAAGATCTTCAAATCTTTGATATTTGACAGCATTATGTAGGATTGTATCTTTTATTGACTGGCAAAGTTTGATCCAAATCTGATTCAGGTTACAGATTTTGTGGCCATTTAAATTTAACATTGAAAACCCCATTTAATGTATATTTTACATTATATCTTAAACAAACGTGCACCAATTGCTCTCATATTTGAAAGTGAGGTGCAGACTGACACTCACAGTCGCCTTTTAAAGTTCGAGCCAGATTGTGTATTTTATGTACATTTAAATTTAATACTGAAAGCCCATTTGGTGTACATTCTGCATATCTCATATACCATATATGATATATGTATACATATCATACATATAAAGTGCCTCAATCACTCTCATTTGTGACAGTTAGGTGCAAACTGGCGCTCTCAGTGATAAGACAAAGTCTGATCTGCATCTGATCCTTTTTGTGGATTTAGCGGATATTTGATTTAACATTGAAAAGCCCTTTTGATCTATATTTTGTATTATATCTTATCTTATGAAAAGCCACTTCTAACAGGACTTTGGCCTTGAAATTATTTTCCAAGGTAAAAATTTGTGGAATTGGAAACTAGCGCGATGTTCTAGTTTGTAATTTCCATCACGAATCTCTGCACTTCACCATGGTTTCAGGGCAGAGGGGTTTTTGAGCACCCTCTAGTGACTGAAGTTATATGAGACAAACACCTGCAAGAAAATATTTGGGATCCAGATTTTTTACATACCTGCTGTTCTTCTGGTTGTTTGTGATCAGCAGGTCCAGATCAGGAACTGGAAGACATCGTGGTTATTCCTCTGACGCTGCCAGCTGCATCTTAGCTACTGCTCTGACCTCTGACCCCTGACCCCAACCTTAGCATGTGTCTTTGCTAGAACTGAGAAACCAGAAACAGTCCGGACAGACAGGATGAGAGCCTCCAATATCAAGACTTTGATCTTCACTGTCATCTTCTTTTGCTGTTTTTTTTTTATTATTGTAATATCTTGTTACAATAAAAAAGCTTCAATTAATTAATATGTTTTTGTAATATCTTGTTACAATAAAAAAAGCTTCAATTAATTAATATGTTTTATATTTCTCAATCCCCAAAAACCACCTCTCTCCAATGACAGACCTTATTTACTTTTCTAACTGTATGACTATGAGATACACTAAACTTTTGTTTATTTCCTTTCTGAGGCTCCGGTAAATTTCTTCTGCAGGGCCCCACAGGACACCTCAGTGGGTCCATGTGACCAGCCTGGACCTGGATCCTGGTCTATAGACACGTCTCACTAATCCTCACAAAACCCGTTAGGACAGCAAGCAGCGCGGTTTGGGATTTGTATTTAAATCCTTTTCTGCTGCAGTGAACTGGTGTGAATGCGCACAGAGGGGGATCTAGCGGGGCACTCACTGAGCACGTGTTCCTCCCCGGAGAAGATCCTTTTTCCTTTGACGTTTAACAGTATTATTGAAAATTTGAGTTTCTCACAAGAGCAAATCCAGGAATATCAGTCTGCTTCAGAGTGTTAAAATAACACAAACAACCTACAAAATGTTTGAAGAAATATGGCAGTTACACTTATGTTTTATAATAATTGCTTATATATCAACCTAGCTGTGCCCATCTTAGAAGGTATTTCTGGTAGTGTGGATGTGATATAATGCAGTAAATAATCCAAAATGCAAGAACATGTCAGTAATTACACTGTGCAACTTTAAGGTCTGGAAAAACACAATTTAATTTATAACTCGACTGTCTTTCATACGACACAAGTTGTGTTAAAAAAAGTGAACTTGTCCTTTAAATCCACACTTATTTTGACCCGGGATTTATGACAAATTCTAGAAGACTGTAAGACTCCCAACAGCGCCATAAAAAGTCACTCAGCCATTCCTTTCACTATTTACCAACAATGATCTGTTTTCATGAAAAATCTCTGACATTTTGTTTGATACTTTTTCCTACCAACAACAATCTGATACTTTGTTTCTCAAATAAATAAAAAAGTTACTGTTATATGTGCTGTTTTTTTTCCAAGAAAAATCTATTACTTTTTGTCAGCCCCCCCAAAAAATCTGATACTTAATTTCTCTGAAAAAATTTTATTTTATAAGAAAAATGTGCCACTTTTGTCCGATATTTTTATGAGCAAAATCTGTTGCTTTTTCCAGATTCTTTTTCTTTAAATAATAAAAATAATAAGGTTTTGTCTGTTACGTTTTCCTAATTTAAAAAATATTTTCCTCCTTTTTCGTATTCACGTATATTCCAGGGCTTGCCACTAGATGGAGCCAAAACGCGGTCATTTTTAGCAGTAATCAGCAGCAGCTGAAGGAAGTTTGTGATTTTTACACAATTCACATGGTAAGACTTTCCGAATATAAAATAAATTATATGTCGTATTTTGTAAATATAGAACAACTACTAAACTGTTTCTGTAACTTAGCACTATTTGCTTTTAATTTAATGACATCCCACTTAAAATTTGAAGGTAAATGAATAAAGTCCATGTGCAAAGTTTTACAGACATCACGTATTTAAAATGCAGATTAGTTTGATTGATAATTACCATAAAACTGTCTGTTTCAGGAACCTTTTAAACTGGAATGTGTGAATGTTTTGTGCATCTATTTATTAGCATTATTTATGATTATCAATAGGAATTATTTGTTACATTTTGGATTTTATTGGGATCCTCTGGATATCTTTTACACCGTTTTTACATGGTAAAATTTTGCTTTACATTTTGTTTACATTACTTTAATATCAATATTACAAGAAAAAAAAACCCAGAGGGAAGAAGTTTGAAGATCTGGAAGTGGATTTTTCCTGCTGTGCCGTATATATATATATATATATATATATATATAAAACTCATGCACTGGTTTTGATGTGATCCATCAATCACATGAACGATGCATGGACCTGTTACAAACCACAATGGAAATAAACATTTTGTCTATATATTTTTGTATTTCACACATTATTTTACTAAACACTTTACTTTATTATTTTTACTAGGGAGGTGATATGGTTAAGGCGTTTGACTTGAAACCAGAAGATCCTTGGTTCAAATCCCAGCCTGACTAAGGGCCCTTGGGCAAGGTCTTTAATCCCCTAGTTGCTCCCGGTGTGTAGTGAGTACCTTGTATGGCAGCACCCTGACATCAGGGTGAATGTGAGGCATCACTGTAAAGCGCTATGTAAACGCAGTCCATTTAAATAAATTCACTCTTACAGCTGCTGTTTCAATCCGTGGCACAAAGCTGCAATAATCACCTCAAACTAAAATCTGATGGTTATTTCAACATATTATTTATGTCCTAACAGTACTTTGGCTCTGTTACGTCATCAAAGCGGTGAGTTTATTCCATTAAAACGTGAGTAAAGTTTTAAACTTGTCCTGCGGCTGCAGTCGGAGGTGTGAATGTTGGGCCCATCCACAGCTCTCTGCATGTTTTTAGCCTCACAAAAAGCCAGAAATGCTTCTGAATGGGTCCCGTATTTCCTCACATGCTAATTGGGTTTTGGGTTTTTGGAAAGTCTCCAGCGGGCCGGCGGGACTTCGTCTGTTTTGGGCGCGTTCACGTAAACGGGACAATCTGATCCACCAATCGGACAGGATTCAGTCAGATCAACAATAAAGTGTCCATGCAAACGTGGCTGCTGTCTTGCTGAGAGGACAGAGCTCTAATTTGAACAAAAGACACACATTCCCCAAACTTTACCCCGCGCGCGCGCGCGCTCACCAGGATTCCCAGCTGCGCGCGAGCCGCTGCGCCAACACGTGATCTATTATTCTGCATCAGATCAGATTTATTACCACCAGCAACAAAATAACTCAACTTTATGTATGTATTTAAGATGCTCGGAGTCCTTTAGGCAATTTTTTAAAGAATCCTAATAAATGGAATTCTTGTGACCAGGCGAGTCAGAGCTAATCAATCTGTTATTTTACCAGCAATTAATGTGTAAAATGTCAGAAAACGGTTTATCAAAATCAAAGAAGCCCCCCCCCCTTCTGTTTCAACCAGCTTTTTGCACACATCAGCCTCAAAGAAAGAGACATCCAGCATGAAACTTTTTATAAAGTGACTTAAAACTAGTTTTATGTAAACCGGTCATGCGGGATGAGGTTTGTTGAGAGTGCATACCTCCTCCAGGGTGGACAGCACCTCCATCACACACAGGAGGCGGTTTACATTATATTCACATGGCCAAGGACACTCGAGGAAAAACTCCCTTTGGGTTTTAAATATATAACAGTACACTTTGTGACATCACATGGTCTGCTCGGTTGTAAAAATATCAGGAAAACGTTAAAGGAAATATTTACCCCAAACTCTCTCTCTGTTTTATTTAAACGTTTTAAAGTGCCCACTTTATTCTGAATGTGAAAACTTTATCAAAAGTAAAAATCTAGACTATCTGAATTTAATTTAAAAATGTAAACACAGTGATGTTTAGTGTACAGCACTTAACATGAATAAATAATCACTTTTACAGCTGTAGTTGTCTTTGACAGATCAGTCAGGGGAAGACACAATAGAAGGTGGCATTTTTAATTTCAACACGGGATCATGATTTGTTGAAAAATAAATAGCATTTTTCCTGTCAGATATGTACTTGCTCATGAAGTCTTGAAAAAAGTCAATTTGTGAACTCCTTCGTTTAAATATATATATATATATATATATATATATATATATATATATATATATATATATATATATATATATAAGGGGGAAGTATTTTACAATTTTAAACTACATTTGAATTTTAATCTCAAACAAAAATCAAGATACAAACTGCAAGTTTTTTCCCCCACTGATTCAGACTTGATTAAACGTACAAATGCCGATTTTTCTGGCCGCTGATTGTAATTTCATCCAGTAACTAAAATATTATCTGGTTTTTAAAAACTCGTTAAATGAGCGAACTTCATGTTAGACTCTGAGATTTCTTTTTGAATTTTAGTTTTGGCACATTTTTACGCACAAGGCGTCTGTTTCCAAAGCGAACGCTGCATCGTTGGTTGTCATGTCGATTTTATCATACAAGCTATTTACATGCCCCCCCCCCCCCCCCACACACACACACACATACACGCACGCACTCTCACCCCCAGGGCGATCAGTCATTTTGCACTCAGATAACGCGTCATTCTCTCGTCGATTACGCAGCGGGATTTACATGAAACTGTTGTTTGCTCTTCAAATAGTCAGCCTGGAGCCAGCAGTCTGCCGCAAGTTAAGGACCGACTCCTTGACCTCCCTCCCCCTCTGCCTTCTCCTGTCCGATCAGCATGACAAAGCCCTGGCTGCATGAGCAGAACTCTGTCTTGGCACCGCCCGCTCCGCTCCACCTCGGAGAACATCACGGCCGTCACCTTGACTTCCACAGAAATGCGCAACAGCAGCGTTGTTGTCCCGGCGGTGTAACGCAGAAACCTCCTGCCAAACCTCTCCATCCTGGTCCGCCGGTTCCACAATACCCGACCGGTGTGGAGACGCCCGGGGCGCGTCCTGGACGCTTCAGCAGAACCGGCACCTTCATGGATAAACCCGCACCGCCGGACAAGTCCTGCCTCCAAGATGCCGCGCAGACAAATGTCACGCAGGACGCGTGGAACAGTGACCAGGAGAAGAAAACGAACGGGGGGAAGAAGAAGAAGAAAAAGAACTACCAGCGGTACCCGAAACCGCCCTACTCCTACCTGGCTATGATCGCCATGGTCATCCAAAGATCCCCAGAGAAGAAACTCACTTTGTCCGAGGTAAAACTTTCACTGTGGGGTTGTTTTGGACACGTGGTGCTTACCTGAGCATCCTGACGATTATTTAATCCACCGAGCAACCTGCGGATTATTTAATTCACTGAGCAACCTGCCGATCATTTAATCCACTAAGAATCCTGACGATTATTTAATCCACTAAGCATCTTTGTGATTATTTAACTGAGCATCCTGACGATTATTTAGTCCACCGAGTAACGTGCCGATTATTTAATCCACTAAGAATCCTGACGATTATTTAATCCACTAAGAATCCTGACGATTATTTAATCCACTGAGCATCCTGACGATTATTTAATCCACAGAGCAACCTGACGATTATGTAATCCACTGAGCATCCTGACGATTAACAGATCCTTCTTAGTGTTCTAAACTCAGGTGAAAACCCCATCTGATTCAAACGAGTGTTAAAAAGTTTAAAGCTTGATTTCAAAATGTTTTGAAGATGTAAAACAAAATCTTACCAACAATTTGACATTAACACTAGTTTGAACAATTTACTACCTGATTAAATTATTTTAACATCTGTCTTAAAACAATGTGAAGTGGTTTAAAAAAAACAGTTCAAGTAATTAAACTGGTGATCGTCACCATCTGGAACAAATGTAAGTTTTTGGTGTAACATCCAGATAATTTTATTCAAGAATCATCATAAAATGATTAAAGTCTCATAAATGTTGTGACATAAAACAGGATTGTGTGAGCGACACGTTCTCACTTTGCCTTGATAAGACCGAAACCAGACTCTGATCTCTGTCAGATAAGTTTGTCTCTCTGCTGGATGTTCTGATGGAGATAAAGGATCTCCTTCCAGACTATTTATTTTTATGTGAAATGTTGTTTTTTTGTTGTTGTTGTTTGTTTACAGATGAATGCCAGTGTTTGCATCCACACTCAGGCACAGTAATGTCACCTTAGCACTGAAATAATAATAAATTTATGATGGGGGAGGTGATGTTCTAGTGGTTAAGCATTTGACGTGAGACCAGAGGATCCTGGGTTCAAATCCCGCCTGACTGGAAAATCACTAAGGGCCCTTGGGCAAGGTCTAATCCCCTAGTTGCTCCCGGTGTGTAGTGAGCACCTTGTATGGCAGCACCCTCACATCGGGGTGAATGTGAGGCACTATTGTAAAGCGCTTTGAGCTTTTGATGCAGATGGAAAGGTGCTATATAAATGCAGTCCATTTATTTTTCTGATTTGATTTGATTTTTAAGATCCTCAGAGAGATCAGCACACTGTTCCCGTTCTTCAAAGGAAGCTACAAGGGCTGGCAAGATTCTGTCAGACACAACCTTTCATCCTACAACTGCTTCATCAAGGTTGGTATCCAGAAACGACATAAAGAACAGATACTCTAAAGTTCTCAACAAATTTCTATTCTCATGGTGAACTGACTCTTTGTTTCGGTTCAGATCTTCACAAACACACACTTTGGTGATGAACTGCAGCTTGGAGGAACTTTTACATCTCCTGTGCCTGTGTATGAGCAGATGGATAGTAGACCAAACTTTAGATAAGGTTTCGTCTCTGCAGCCGTAGCTCTGTCCTTTTGCTCCACCCACAGCTAATTAACTCAGGCGATTGTGCTCATATGAGAACCGGAACTTTAATAATCCGGTTGTATATATACTCAACACAAATATAAACGCAACACTTTTGGTTTTGCTCCCATTTCGTATGAGATGAACTCAAAGATCTAAAACTTTTTCCACATACACAATATCACCATCTCCCTCAAATATTGTTCACAAACCAGTCTAAATCTGTGATAGTGAGCACTTCTCCTTTGCTGAGATAATCCATCCCACCTCACAGGTGTGCCATATCAAGATGCTGATTAGACACCATGATTAGTGCACAGGTGTGCCTTAGACTGCCCACAATAAAAGGCCACTCTGTAAGGTGCAGTTTTATCACACAGCACAATGCCACAGATGTTGCAAGATTTGAGGGAGCGTGCAGTTGGCATGCTGACAGCAGGAATGTCAACCAGAGCTGTTGCTCGTGTATTGAATGTTCATTTCTCTACCATAAGCCGTCTCCAAAGGCGTTTCAGAGAATTTGGCAGTACATCCAACCAGCCTCACAACCGCAGACCACAGGTAACCACACCAGCCCAGGACCTCCACATCCAGCATGTTCACCTCCAAGATCGTCTGAGACCAGCCACTCAGACAGCTGCTGAAACAATCGGTTTGCATAACCAAAGAATTTCTGCACAAACTGTCAGAAACTGTCTCAGGGAAGCTCATCTGCATGCTCGTCGTCCTCATCGGGGTCTCGACCTGACTCCAGTTCGTCGTTGTAACCGATTTGAGTGGGCAAATGCTCACATTCGCTGCCATTTGGCACGTTGGAGAGGTGTTCTCTTCACGGATGATGCGAAGGAGATGTGTTGCACTGCATGAGGCAAATGGTGGTCACACCAGATACTGACTGGTATCCCCCCCCAATAAAACAAAACTGCACCTTTCAGAGTGGCCTTTTATTGTGGGCAGTCTAAGGCACACCTGTGCACTAATCATGGTGTCTAATCAGCATCTTGATATGGCACACCTGTGAGGTGGGATGGATTATCTCAGCAAAGGAGAAGTGCTCACTATCACAGATTTAGACTGGTTTGTGAACAATATTTGAGGGAAATGGTGATATTGTGTATGTGGAAAAAGTTTTAGATCTTTGAGTTCATCTCATACAAAATGGGAGCAAAACCAAAAGTGTTGCGTTTATATTTTTGTTGAGTATACATGCAGGGCAGGTTCTTCCAAGATCAGAGCTGGAAATCTCTGATCTTCATCATCAGAATGGAGATTTTAAACAAAAACAAAGAACAAGCGCATAGTGTGCACAAAGCCACGGCCCCCTGGGCAAATGTTGATGAGCTTACCATTGCAAGTGACACTTTTCTGCAGAAGGCTTTTTATAAAATATAGTTCAATGACTGACCTTTTGACCCCCAAATCGCTAGTCTTCTTGGGGTTACTGTGCATAATGCTTACACTAAGTTAGGACAGTGCAGCTGAGGTAATCTCACTCACAAATAACATGTCACATGCCTTAAATTCAACACAAGTCTTTGAAATGTTGAGTCTTTTTGTTAAATGCACTTTGAAGGGGCTTCAGATCAAAGTCCCCAGCTGCCAAACTATGTGGCTGGGACTCCTCTCATTGTCCTCCATCCACCTGTAGGTGCTGAAGGACCCAGGCAAGCCCCAGGGCAAAGGGAACTTCTGGAGTGTGGAGCTGAGCCGTATTCCTCTGGAGCTCCTGAAGAGGCAGAACACTGCTGTGTCACGCCAGGATGAGACCATCTTTGCACAAGATCTGGCCCCTTACATCCTTCACGGACAAACCCACGCTCCACCCTCGGATCCTTTGATGTGTCTACCTCTCTTGGGCTCCAGAAACCCCTCTCCACCACAGGAGGACTTGTTCCGACCAAAGCTGGACTCCTCATTTGCTATAGACTCCCTGCTACACAGTCTAAGACCAGCTGACGCCTCTGAAGACGTCGGCACAGCTTCTAAAGGCTGCTGGGGGCAGGCAGACCACCATCAGCCACCTCCTCCTCTGCAACCTCACTACGCCTCCTCCACCCGCAGTGCCTCTGCCAGCTCCATCAGTCCAGCCTCGACCTCCTCGTCATCTGATGATGAATGGAAAGGTGTGCCGCATTCTGGAAAACGCCTCCCTCCCGATGGCAAAGCGGCATCAGACTGTTCCGACTACAAGCCGCCGCTGCACAAATCGGCTCGCAGAGAGACTGTCACGCCCCCCTGGGAGCTGCCTACCTCCTACACCAAATACGCTCCTCCCAATGCTATTGCCCCGCCCAGCATGCGATTCAACGGAGGCCCTCTCGTGCCGCTCCACGGCGGACTCCCTCTTTATGGTTACGGGAGCTCTCCTGTGGCGCCTGGCCACTTCTTGGGCCATACCTATTGGCCCCTCCTCCATAGCAGGAGAGTTTCTGTCCAAGCCCCTCCCCTTTTCCTGGATCTGGAGAACATGTTGCAATCTGTGCCTCCAAATAAGAGTGTGTTCGATGTGCTCATACCCCCCAACCAGAACTCCCTCTCTCCTCACGAGACATCCAGTCAGTACGCCATGCAGAACAGACCTCCTGTGAACAGGTACCCTCAGTACTGACTCCGCCTCAGACACTCAGCTGCACCGTTTAAGGACGCGTGACAATCTACCATTAATCAAGAGCCAAAAAGCAATTTGTCTTTATAATTTAGGTCTTAATCACGTTTCCTGACTTGTGCAATGCTGCTGAAGAGCAGAGACGGAACCTCTGATGGGAAAAGTACAAATGTAAAAAAAAAAAAAAAAATCTAACGGGGAGGGGGCGTGTCTGAGAAATTAACAATAATAAAAACTGGGTCAAAATGATGCGAAAACTGGCAAACTTGTCCTCATGGGACTGAACCCTTCCTGTTTGATCTCACCTCAGGACACGGGTCTTCAAAACAAGTCACGGCACGTAGACGTTTCAGGTCTGGTTTTGGATCGTATCAGTTGACCTCCAAATCATTAGAAAAACACAAGAAGCCTCATCACAGCAACGCAATCCAGTCAGGTTTTTGGTACCAATTGAGGGGACTAAACAACACTCATAATCCAGCAGGATACCATGACCAAGACAAAATGTATGGTGGCCATCCCGGGGTGGTAGCTGTAGCCAGGTAGGGGTCCATTAAGGATTACACAGGGGTCAAAATTGAAAAAAAAAAAACACTCCGATCATATTGAAAACTGCCACATTATCTTATGATTATGAAGATTCCAAAAAGGTATAGTTTGAACCAGCTACGACTGAATGTTATGGGGTTAAAAAAAATGTCAAAAGTGGTGACAAAGATCAATTTTGTTTGGTACAGGGGTCAAAAGTTAAAGTTGCTCCAATTTTAGTAAAAAGTGATGCACATTAGTGGTTGAGCTAAGACATTTTATAAAGTAATAATTTGTAGCATCTGTCATGCTTGGTTATGGTATTATGGGGTAACATCATAGAATCCAATTGCCACTGACCTTGTTTGACCGTTACTTTGGAGTCCAAACATTACAACACAGTCCAAACTATTCCATTTATTAATCCTATTAGCTCAACCAATAATTTGCATCACTTAATAAAACTGGTGGAACTTTAACTTTTGTCCACTGTACAAAAGTGAAATTGACCTTTTGTCATCATTTTTTGATGTTTTTAACCCCATAACTCCAAAACATTCAGTCATAGATTGTCCAAACTATACCTTTTTGGAGTCTTTATAATGTGGTATACGCTTCAAAATGATTGGAGCATTTTTAAATGTTGGCCACTACGTGGCTACAGCTGCCACCCTGGGATGGCCACCATACGTTTTTGTGTCAGTCACAGTGCACAGAGGCTGGATTGTGTTTAGTAACCTCAAGTGGTGCCAATTACATCAAAATTGTAACACAAAACACACGGTGATGGTGAGTGTGTGTGTGTAATCTCCAGTAAGTGCACAGCTGAACTACTGTGTGTAAGTCAACGGTGTCTATTCTCATTCATGACCCACTTGCAGTTGCATCCAATTGCCACCGTGTGGCACCACCAGAAGATCAAAGTTGACAACTTTTCTTATCCAGCTGATTATCAAAATAGTGGCTGACTGTTTGTAGATCAACTAACTTTTTCCAGAAACTGACACATTTTTTAAATATCTTTTAAATTTGTATTTTTTAAGGAAGAGTCTATTTTGTGGAGTATTGCAGCGTCACCTCGTGGAGAAAAAAAAACAAACCAAAGCAAAACTGTACAACTACATAAAATATCTACCTCATTCTGTCAGGGAGGTGAACAATGTAATTCTACAGTACTACTATTTAAGTTGCCATTTCCAGGCTGTTTGCACTGTTTTTGTTTTTTAACATGATTTTCTTTTCTAACTTTTGTTGTAAAAGCTCATTGTGGCCTTGGGGTTTTATGAAGGAAAGTGTGAGGCTGGACTGCAGGTTGTGTGTACATGAGGAGGATGTGTGCTGTTCACACTGGGGTCAGAAAAGACTCGCATACAAACAAAATGTCCAGATGTGTGCCTTCAAACGAGCAGCCCGAGGGCTGGTTACGGCCATGCACCACAACTTCATGGTCCATAAGATGCCTTTTTTCCCCACTGAATGTCGCTTGCATGACGTTTTTGGATATTACAGTAAAAGTTCCATCAAACCCTCCAACTCACTGTCAATATGGTAAATAATCAGTTGTGGAAAATATAACTTTGGGTAAGACGTCTGACAGACCTGAGCAGAGTTCAAATTCTCTCCTTACATCAATAATTTGGATTACTGAGATTAATTTTTTTTTGGTAGATCTTTAAAGTGGCCCATATTTGAGGACAAAATCAGACTCATGTGGCCCTCAGAAAATAAATTTGAGATTAAAAATGGGATTTGGGTCACTTTGGCTGGAAATGTGAACGGTGTGTGGAATTTCCTAAATGTTTTTCTGTCTAGACTT
The DNA here is from genome assembly GCF_902500255.1 of Thalassophryne amazonica. Taxonomy (NCBI): domain Eukaryota; kingdom Metazoa; phylum Chordata; class Actinopteri; order Batrachoidiformes; family Batrachoididae; genus Thalassophryne; species Thalassophryne amazonica. Next base: position 9,566,596 of record NC_047103.1, read on the forward strand.
CAACATCGGTCAGAGAGATTATTTTATTTTTCCCTAAATTTTGCGTGTCAGTCTGTGAAAGTGGAGATGGTCTGCTGCACAACCACTGGTGTCTCCGTCAGGATTTTAATGTGAACTTTGCACTACCGTTTTTTTTGCACTATTCTCATGGCTTTAAAAAAAAAAAACCCTTGTAATGGTCTTGTTTCCTCGACAGCTGAATGTTTTTGCAGTTTTGAGTCCTTGTGGGTTAAATAATCTCAGGTTGTGGTGCTGAACAGGGTAATAATAACGTATTCTGTATTTTATACAGTATTTTTTGTCTTTCTGATGCCTGATTCTGTTTTTTTATGTTACTGAATGTTTGATACGTTTTAAATTGTCACTTACAGATAACTTTATTTTTTCTGACTTTGTTAATCTGTGCTTGTTTTGTCTTGACAACAAACCTGATTAGTGGATCAGGAGTGCAGCACCACCGAGGGGTGTGTGTCTCAAATCCGGTTTGACAGTAGGACTCCTGCTGCACCTTTGATCCACGGTCCAAGTCCTTGGAATTTTCCCACAAACGCCGCGGATTTCCATCAGCGGCCGTCGGCCTCCTGCTGCTTCATGGCAGCTCCTCCATCGTCTTATCAGCTGTCCGTGTGCCTGCACTCTTTCAGTCCTCCTCTTACCCCACATCGTTCCTGTCCCCATGGAAGGGGGTCCTACAGATTGGGCTGTGTCTCCCTCCCCCATAAAGCCTGGTTCTTCTTCCTCATGCCTCCTGGACGCTCATCCTGCTGTGGGGGGGGGCACTGACCCGATGACCTCCTCCTCCTCCGGTAACAGGTCACTGAGCCGGTGTTCTCCTGCAGTATCATTACTATTTTTATGTACAGTAGTATTCAGAATAATAGTAGTGCTATGTAACTAAAAAGATTAATCCAGGTTTTGAGTATATTTCTTATTGTTACATGGGAAACAAGGTACTAGTAGATTCAGTAGATTCTCACAAATCCAACAAGACCAAGCATTCATGATATACACACTCTTAAGGCTATGAAATTGGGCTATTAGTAAAAAAAAAAAAAAAGTAGAAAAGGGGGTGTTCATAATAATAGTAGCATCTGCTGTTGATGCTACAAACTCAAAACTATTATGTTCAAACTGCTTTTTTTTAGCAATCCTGTGAATCAATAAACTAGTATTTAGTTGTATAACCAGTTTTTCATGATTTCTTCACATCTGCGAGGCATTAATTTTGTTGGTTTGGAACCAAGATTTTGCTTGTTTACTAGTGTGCTTGGGGTCATTGTCTTGTTGAAACACCCATTTCAAGGGCATGTCCTCTTCAGCATAAGGCAACATGACCTCTTCAAGTATTCTGACATATCCAAACTGATCCATGATACCTGGTATGCGATATATAGGCCCAACACCATAGTAGGAGAAACATGCCCATATCATGATGCTTGCACCACCATGCTTCACTGTCTTCACTGTGAACTGTGGCTTGAATTCAGAGTTTGGGGGTCGTCTCACAAACTGTCTGCAGCCCTTGGACCCAAAAAGAACAATTTTACTCTCATCAGTCCACAAAATATTCCTCCATTTCTCTTTAGGCCAGTTGATGTGTTCTTTGGCAAATTGTAACCTCTTCTGCACGTCTTTTATTTAACAGAGGGACTTTGCGGGGGATTCTTGCAAATAAATTAGCTTCACACAGGCATCTTCTAACTGTCACAGCACTTACAGGTAACTCCAGACTGTCTTTGATCATCCTGGAGCTGATCAATGGGTGAGCCTTTGCCATTCTGGTTATTCTTCTATCCATTTTGATGGTGGTTTTCCATTTTCTTCCACGTGTCTCTGTTTTTTTTTTTTTTTTTTTTTTTGTCCATTTTAAAGCATTGGAGATCATTGTAGATGAACAGCCTATAATGTTTTGCACCTGTGCATAAGTTTTCCCCTCTCCAATCAACTTTTTAAATCAAACTACACTGTTCTTCTGAACGTCTTGAACATCTCATTTTCCTCAGGCTTTCAAAGAGAAAAGCATGTTCAACAGGTGCCGGCTTCATCCTTAAATAGGGGACACCTGATTCACACCTGTTTGTTCCACAAAACTGATGAACTCACTGACTGAATGCCACACTACTATTATTGTGAACACCCCCTTTTCTACTTTTTTTTACTAATAGCCCAATTTCATAGCCTTAAGAGTGTGCATATCATGAATGCTTGGTCTTGTTGGATTTGTGAGAATCTACTGAATCTACTGGTACCTTGTTTCCCATGTAACAATATGAAATATACTCAAAACCTGGATTAATCTACTATTATTCTGAACACTACTGTATGTCAAGAAAACCTGCCAAATATGGCATCAAAATATGGGCAGCATGTGATGTACAGTCCAGCTTTGTCTGGAACATGCTGGTTTACACGGACAAATCTCCTGGTGAAGCAAATGGAAAAAAATCAGCGCACAAGTGTTGTGCTCGATATGGCTGAAGGACTGCACGGGCAAAATTTTTCACATCTTATATCCTGGTGAGGAACTGTTCAAAAGGAAGGTTACGATGTTGGGGGACAGTGAGAAAGAATAAACCAGAGCTTCCTTCTGAACTTCTTGTTGTCAAGAACAGGAAGGGAACATCTTCAGTGTTTGCCTTCACTGATAAAGCACCTGTGGTCTCCTGTTGCCCCAAGAAAGGGAATCATCATGTCCTGCTGCTCGGCACCATGCGCACAGAGACGCTACCCTGAGCAGCAGAGAGGAAGAAGAAAACCATAGATGGTGCTGGACTACAATGAGACAAAGGGAGGGGTGGACAACCTGGACAAGGTCACAGCTATCAACACACGACTGCCCGCTGACCCCTTGTCATCTTCTTCCACATCACTGACCCGAGTGCATTCACTGCGTTTGTGATATGGTGTGAAATAAACAAGGACTGGAACAGTGGAAAACTGAGCTGAAGGAGGTCTTTCCTGGAGCAGCTTGGAAATGCACTGGTGAGACCTCAGACTGAGAGAAGATGGTGCCTTCCAAGAGCATCAACAGCTGCTGCAGCTATTGTGAAGGACATACTGACAAACACCCCAACTCCTGCAAAGGTACAAACCCACAGGCAAGAAACGTGGCAGGTGGCACGTTTGTCCCACCTGAAATGATTCAAAGACCAACATGACCTGTTCGCAAGAAATATGTCTGCAAGCAGCAGGCACACACATCCTGTGAAAAGTCGTGCAGACGAGACGCTCAACTGAGGCATTAATTATCTGTTTCACAAATTGGTGAATTTTCAATCATGTAAACCCCCTCACACACACACACACACACACACACACACACACACACACACACACACACACACACACACACACACACACACACACACACACACACACACACACACACACACCACACACACACACACACACACACACACACACACACAAAACACAAAATCTTTAACTCTGCCACTGCCGGTTCCAAGGCAGTGGCAGAGTTAAAGATTTTCTTTCACCAAAACATCAAATCTAGTCTTGCATCTCACGTGTACCTTTTGGCAAATTGCTGCTGAACTTACAGGTCTTCTTTTATGAAAATCCTCCTCTATATCACTTCATCATGAAGCTGTATAATTGGGGATGCAAAATTCAAAACATGCACTATGCACAATTTCTCCAATCACAGCCAGAAAAGCGTATAACTTCTGGGTTGTCTGGGTGTCTTGGTAACTTTTCTCATTCTTCTTCTCCTTGCACAGTCTCTCAGTTTTTGAGAACTGTCTGCTCCATGCAGATTTACCATAGAGTGTCATACTGTTTGTATTTCTTCATAAGTTCAGGACATATTCAGTGACTTTGAAATGTTCATGTATCCATCCCCTGACTTGTCTGAAGAAAACTGGCAATAAAATTGATTATTCACAGATATTACACCAAAGCGCTCCATTACTTATGCAACTCATCATCTTGACTTTATTATTTTTAATTGATTTATATCATAACCTCCGCCAAGGAGGTTATGTTTTCGGTCGGGTTTGTTTGTTTGTCTGTCTGTTTGTCAGCAGGATAACTCAAAACGTTTTGAAAGGATTTTTTCATGAAATTTTGTGGAGTGGTTGGAAATGACAAGAGGAACAAGTGATTAAATTTTAGTGGTGATCCGGATCACGATCCAGATCCAGGAATTTTTTAAAGGATTCTTCACCGTTGCGGGATAGGGGGAATTTTGACATTCTAGTTTCTAACTCCACAAAAACAAGGCAGAAAAGCTTGAAAAAAATTAGGGTGATGATCGGATCCGGATTCCGACATAAAAGTGATTCCAAGTTCTAGTGGTATGTTTTCATGGTCAAGGATGTCAAATATAAAGGAAAGAAAAGTGTATGTATCATAGTTTTGGTTGTAACACTGAATTGTTGAATAGATCACTGTGCCAAGGAGGGAATCTCTTTAGGGTCAGTGACCCTATGGCCTTGTTTAGAGAAGTGTTTCATAAATGTTAAAAAAAATCATATATTTGCAGTTTAGTTGAATAATAAATTAATTTAGTCTCTTATTTGTTTTTGTCTAAAGGAACATGCAATATTAATATCAGTGCTCAGATGTCAGTAGCTTCTGGGAAAGGTGAAAGTTGCAATAAACTGTGATGCCAAACACTAAGGATACATGTTATCCAGTCACAGCAGATGAAACTTTTTTTTACTACTGAGCAGACATCATTGTTAGACTTTTTTAGGTTCAATTATTCCACGGCGTGTAGATGTTATGGCGTCAGTGACCCCATGGCCTTGGCGGAGTGCTTCTAGTTTATTTTTTGTATTTTATGTTTTTGAAATTGCATAAACAAATTAAAATCTGTGAAATATCAAGTGTTCCAAAAGTTTTGGAGGGCACAGTATATTATCACGAGGCAAAACAAAAAGACAGACAACCTCATTAACTGCAGTTATGTGAGGGACTGTCACACAGGTGAAACATAATCACGCTGTTTTTTTTTTGTTTTGTTTTTTTTTACAATTACTATATTTTTGTATTCTTTGTTTACACCTGCATTACATACCTAGATGTTATAGATGGTGGTAGTGAACAACAGCTAAAGCACTCCTCTGCAGTAATGATGTTATATTGCAATTTATCCATTTAAAAATAGCGCTATTATGTTTTTGCTTCTGTTTGTTTTTACACTGTTGGTCTGTCTGTTAGTGTTGGATACAAATTGTGGCAGGCCGACAGATGGTGGCTGCCAGAAAGTGTATCCCCTATGCAACTTTATTAAATAAAGACAAAATTTCCTCAAATTCACTGTAGTAATTGGGTATGAGCTCAGGTATATATGAAGCTGAAATATCTGATGGTAGGGTGTAATTTATTTAACCAGGTTAGTCCCATTGAGATCAAGATCTCTTTTGCAAGGGAAACCTGGGCAATTATAAAGTTTCCAATTCACCTAAGCTGCATGTCTTTAAATGTGGGAGGAAACCAGAGCACCAGGAGGAAACCCACACAAACACGGGGAGAGCATGCAAACTCCACACAGAAAGGCCACAGGTGGGAATCGATGACCTTCTTGGTCTGATGTGCTAACCACAAAGTCACCGTGCTTATTAATCTATAAGATACAGACAGATATCAGGGGTGGTGGCCAAGTGTTTAGTGCATTTGGCTTCACTGCCAAAGGTTCCTGGTTCGGACCCCACCCCTGCCACATTTCAATGTATAATGTGATGTTGCATCTGTTGTACAACTTGTGCCAAATCAACATGCAGACCCACCTTGCATCTGCTGTGGTGACCCTGAGTGAAATTAAGGGAGCAGCCAAAGGCACTTAACATATATGTAAATTTTACCCCCCCCACCCAAAATGGTTTAATATCAGCATGCCCATGCCAATTTAATACGAAAAAGACCATCAAAATTACAGATTTTTTTTTTTTAAATTACAGGTTTAAACTGTAAAATTTACATAAATATGTATGTGTAAAACCATTTACATATTCATTGTAATTTTGACAGAATTCCCCTGGCAACCACAGCTGCCAGAATTTTGCTGTAAAAACAACTGGATATTATATATATATATATATATATGCAAAAGTTTAGGCACCCCTGATAATTTTCATGTTTTTCCTTTATAAATCATTGGTTGTCTGGTTCAGAAATTTCAGTTAAATAGATCATATAGCAGACAAACACAGTGATATTTGAGAAGTGAAATGAAGTTTATAGGGTTTACAGAAAGTGTGCAATAATTCTTTTAATAAAATTGGGCAGGTGCATAAATTTGGGCACCCCAACAGAAAAAACCACATCAATATTTAGTAGATCCTCCTTTTGCAGAAATAACAGCCTCTAAATGCTTCCTATAGCTTCCAATGAGAGTCTGGATTCTGGTTGAAGGTATTTTGGACCGTTCTTTACAAAACATCTCAGGTTTGTTGGTTTCCAAGCGTGGACAGCCCACTTAAAATCACACCACAGATTTTCAATAATATTCAGGTCTGGGGACTGAAATGGCCATTCCAGAATGTTGTACTTGTTCCTCTGCATGAATGCCTTAGTAGAGTTTCAGCAGTGTTTAGGGTCGTTGTCTTGTTGAAAGATCCAGCCCCGGTGCAACTTCACCTTAGTCACTGATTGATGAACACTGTTCTAAAGAATCTGCTGATATTGACTGGAATCCATGTGACCCTCAACTTTAACAAGATTCCCAGTACCTGCACTGGCCACACAGTCCCACAGCATGATGGAACCACCTCCAAATTTTACTGTAGGTAGCAAGTGTTTTTCTTGGAATGCTGTGTTCTTTTTCAGCCATGCATACCACCCCTTGTTATGTCCACATAACTCAATTTTAGTTTCATCAATCCACAGCACCTTATTCTAAAATGAAGCTGGCTTGTCCAAATGTGCGTTAGCATACCTCAAGTGACTCTGTTTGTAGTGTGTAGACAGAAAAGGCTTCCTCTGCATTACAGCATCTCTTTGTGCAAAGTGCACTGTATAGTTGAACGATGCACAGAGACACTATCTGCAGCAAGATCATGTTGTAGGTCTTTGGAGAAGGTCTGTGGGTTGACTATGACTGTTCTCACCATCCTTCGCTTCAGCTTATCTTCAATTTTTCTTATCCTGCCACTTTGGGCCTTAACTAGTACTGTGCCTGTGGTCTTTCATTTCCTCACTATGTTCCTCACAGTGGAAACTGACAGCTGAAATAGCTTTTTGTACCTTCCCCTAAACCATGATGTTGAACAATCTTTGTTTTCAGGTAATTTGAGAGTTGTTTAGAGGCTTCCATGTTGCCACTCATTAGAAGAGCTGCAGAGAGGGGAAACATTTGCAAATGGCCACGTTAAATACCCTTTCTCATGATTGGATTCACCTGTGTAAGGAGATCAAGGGTCAATGAGCTTACCAAACCAGTTTTGTGTTCCAATAATTAATGCTAAATGTATTCAAATTAATAAAATGATAAGGGTGCTCAAATTTATACACCTGCCCAAATTTGTTTAAATAATTATTGCACACTTTCTGTAAATACTAGAAAATTAATTTCACTCCTCAAATATCAGTGTGTTTGTCTGCTATATGATATATTTAACTGAAATTTCTGATCCAGGCAACCAATGATTTATAAAGGAAAATCATGAAAATTATCAGCAGTGCCCAAACTTTTCTGTGCTGTGTGTGTAATCAAACGTGAAGGCACACATGCATTGAACGCCATCAAAAGATTATATGAATTTTTAATGTCATGTATTGACATGACATTAAAAATACATCCTTTCATACAAAATATGGAAAAAGGATGAATACAAAAATTCATCCTTTCAGGTATGTCCAAAGACATACCTGAAAGGATGAAGAGTCACAGTGCCCCCTGGCGGCCGTGACTCTTCACTGCGGCTCGGCTGCACGTGGCAGCTCGCTCTTTGTTGCTTGCATCTAATTAATAAAAAAAAGCTTCTTTTTTTTTTACTTCGTGTTGATCAGAGATAATGTAACTGTTGCACCTCGTAGCTCGTTTCTTCAGAGGATGTTGCTCTTTGTGCCTCAGTAATAATCTTCGTAATAAACCACACAGTTTCTCTGTCTGTGATTTGTTGTAAATGAGGGCAAGTGTCATCACAGTCTGCAGCAGAAAGTAAGTTTTCCTCCTTTTGCCTGCTGATTAAATACACCTGCAGCAGGATCACGTGAGGACATAACAGGAAATACATCAAATCAAAATCAAATCAATTTTATTTATATAGCGCCAAATCACAACAAACAGTTGCCCCAAGGCGCCTTATATTGTAAGGCAAGGCCATAAAATAATTACGGAAAAACCCCAACGGTCAAAACGACCCCCTGTGAGCAAGCACTTGGCAACAGTGGGAAGGAAAAACTCCCTTTTAACAGGAAGAAACCTCCAGCAGAACCAGGCTCAGGGAGGGGCAGTTCTCTGCTGGGACTGGTTGGGGCTGAGGGAGAGAACCAGGAAAAAGACATGCTGTGGAGGGGAGCAGAGATCGATCACTAATGATTAAATGCAGAGTGGTGCATACAGAGCAAAAAGAGAAAGAAACACTCAGTGCATCATGGGAACCCCCCAGCAGTCTAAGTCTATAGCAGCATAACTAAGGGATAGTTCAGGGTCACCTGATCCAGCCCTAACTATAAGCTTTAGCAAAAAGGAAGTTTTAAGCCTAATCTTAAAAGTAGAGAGGGTGTCTGTCTCCCTGATCTGAATTGGGAGCTGGTTCCACAGGAGAGGAGCCTGAAAGCTGAAGGCTCTGCCTCCCATTCTACTCTTACAAACCCTAGGAACTAGAATTAACAGGAAGCCAATGAAGAGAGGCCAATATGGGTGAGATATGCTCTCTCCTTCTAGTCCCCGTTAGTACTCTAGCTGCAGCATTTTGAATTAACTGAAGGCTTTTCAGGGAACTTTTAGGACAACGTGATAATAATGAATTACAATAGTCCAGCCTAGAGGAAATAAATGCATGAATTAGTTTTTCAGCATCACTCTGAGACAAGACCTTTGTAATTTTAGAGATATTGCGCAAATGCAAAAAAGCAGTCCTACATATTTGTTTAATATGCGCATTGAATGACATATCCTGATCAAAAATGACTCCAAGATTTCTCACAGTATTACTAGAGGTCAGGGTAATGCCATCCAGAGTAAGGATCTGGTTAGACACCATGTTTCTAAGATTTGTGGGGCCAAGTACAATAACTTCAGTTTTATCTGAGTTTAAAAGCAGGAAATTAGAGGTCATCCATGTCTTTATGTCTGTAAGACAATCCTGCAGTTTAGCTAATTGGTGTGTGTCCTCTGGCTTCATGGATAGAGAAAGCTGGGTATCATCTGCGTAACAATGAAAATTTAAGCAATGCCGTCTAATAATACTGCCTAAGGGAAACATGTATAAAGTGAATAAAATTGGTCCTAGCACAGAACTTTGTGGAACTCCATAATTAACCTTAGTCTGTGAAGAAGATTCCCCATTTACATAAACAAATTGTAATCTATTAGATAAATATGATTCAAACCACCGCAGTGCAGTGCCTTTAATACCTATGGCATGCTCTAATCTCTGTAATAAAATTTTATGGTCAACAGTATCAAAAGCAGCACTGAGGTCTAACAGAACAAGCACAGAGATGAGTCCACTGTCTGAGGCCATAAGAAGATCATTTGTAACCTTCACTAATGCTGTTTCTGTACTATGATGAATTCTAAAACCTGACTGAAACTCTTCAAATAGACCATTCCTCTGCAGATGATCAGTTAGCTGTTTTACAACTACCCTTTCAAGAATTTTTGAGAGAAAAGGAAGGTTGGAGATTGGCCTATAATTAGCTAAGATAGCTGGGTCAAGTGATGGCTTTTTAAGTAATGGTTTAATTACTGCCACCTTAAAAGCCTGTGGTACATAGCCAACTAATAAAGATAGATTGATCATATTTAAGATCGAAGCATTAATTAATGGTAGGGCTTCCTTGAGCAGCCTGGTAGGAATGGGGTCTAATAGACATGTTGATGGTTTGGAGGAAGTAACTAATGAAAATAACTCAGACAGAACAATCGGAGAGAAAGAGTCTAACCAAATACCGGCATCACTGAAAGCAGCCAAAGATAACGATACGTCTTTGGGATGGTTATGAGTAATTTTTTCTCTAATAGTTAAAATTTTATTAGCAAAGAAAGTCATGAAGTCATTACTAGTTAAAGTTAAAGGAATACTCGGCTCAATAGAGCTCTGACTCTTTGTCAGCCTGGCTACAGTGCTGAAAAGAAACCTGGGGTTGTTCTTATTTTCTTCAATTAGTGATGAGTAGTAAGATGTCCTAGCTTTACGGAGGGCTTTTTTATAGAGCAACAGACTCTTTTTCCAGGCTAAGTGAAGATCTTCTAAATTAGTGAGACGCCATTTCCTCTCCAACTTACGGGTTATCTGCTTTAAGCTGCGAGTTTGTGAGTTATACCACAGAGTCAGGCACTTCTGATTTAAAGCTCTTTTTCAGAGGAGCTACAGTTGTCTTCAATGAGGATGTAAAACTATTGACGAGATACTCTATCTCACTTACAGAGTTTAGGTAGCTACTCTGCACTGTGTTGTTATATGGCATTAGAGAACATAAAGAAGGAATCATATCCTTAAACCTAGTTACAGCGCTTTCTGAAAGACTTCTAGTGTAATGAAACTTATTCCCCACTGCTGGGTAGTCCATCAGAGTAAATGTAAATGTTATTAAGAAATGATCAGACAGAAGGGAGTTTTCAGGGAATACTGTTAAGTCTTCAATTTCCATACCATAAGTCAGAACAAGATCTAAGATATGATTAAAGTGGTGGGTGGACTCATTTACTTTTGAGCAAAGCCAATAGAGTCTAATAATAGATTAAATGCAGTGTTGAGGCTGTCATTCTCAGCATCTGTGTGGATGTTAAAATCGCCCACTATAATTATCTTATCTGAGCTAATCACTAAGTCAGACAAAAGTTCTGAAAATTCACAGAGAAACTCACAGTAACGACCAGGTGGATGATAGATAACAAATAAAACTGGTTTTTGGGACTTCCAATTTGGATGGACAAGACTAAGAGTCAAGCTTTCAAATGAATTAAAGCTATGTCTGGGTTTTTGATTAATTAATAAGCTGGAATGGAAGATTGCTGCTAATCCTCCACCTCGGCCCGTGCTACGAGCGTTCTGGCAGTTAATGTGACTCGGGGGTGTTGACTCATTTAAACTAACATATTCATCTTGCTGTAACCAGGTTTCTGTAAGGCAGAATAAATCAATATGTTGATCAATTATTATATCATTTACTAACAGGGACTTAGAAGAGAGAGACCTAATGTTTAATAGACCACATTTAACTGTTTTAGTCTGTGGTGCAGTTGAAGGTGCTATATTATTTTTTCTTTTTGAATTTTTATGCTTAAATAGATTTTTACTGGTTATTGGTGGTCTGGGAGCAGGCACCGTCTCTACGGGCATGGGGTAATGTGGGGATGGCAGGGGGAGAGAAGCTGCAGAGAGGTGTGTAAGACTACAACTCTGCTTCCTGGTCCCAACACTGGATAGTCACGGTTTGGAGGATTAAGAAAACTGGCCAGATTTCTAGAAATGAGAGCTGCTCCATCCAAGTGGGATGGATGCCGTCTCTCCTAACAAGACCAGGTTTTCCCCAGAAGCTTTGCCAATTATCTATGAAGCCCACCTCATTTTTTGGACACCACTCAGACAGCCAGCAATTCAAGGAGAACATGCGGCTAAACATGTCACTCCCGGTCCGATTGGGGAGGGGCCCAGAGAAAACCACAGAGTCCTACATTGTTTTTGCAAAGTTACACACCGATTCAATGTTAATTTTAGTGACCTCCGATTGGCATAACCGGGTGTCATTACTGCCGACGTGAATTACAATCTTACCAAATTTACGCTTAGCATTAGCCAGCAGTTTCAAATTTCCTTTAATGTCGCCTGCTCTGGAAGACAATTGACTTTGGTTGCTGGTGTCGCTAACTTCACATTTCTCAAAACAGAGTCACCAATAACCAGAGTTTGATCCTCGGCGGGTGTGCCGCCGAGTGGGGAAAAACGGTTAGAAAGGTTAACGGGTTGGCGGTGTACACGGGGCTTCTGTTTAGGGCTACGCTTCCTCCTCACAGTCACCCAGTCGGCCTGCTTTCCCGGCTGCTCGGGATCTGCTGGAAGGGAACTAACGGCAGCTAAGCTACCTTGGTCCGCACCGACTACAGGGGCCTGGCTAGCTGTAGAATTTTCCACGGTGCGGAGCCGAGTCTCCAATTCGCCCAGCCTGGCCTCCAAAGCTACGAATAAGCTACACTTATTACAAGTACCGTTACTGCTAAAGGAGGCCGAGGAATAACTAAACATTTCACTCCCAGAGCAGAAAAGTGCAGGAGAGACAGGAGAAGCTGCCATGCTAAACCGGCTAAGAGCTAGTAGCTGCACTAAGCTAGCGGATTCCTAAAAACACACAAAGTGAATAATGTGTAAATAATTTAGAGGTGATTCAGCAGAGGGAGTGCTTTAGTTAAGGCACGTTAAGATTACACTGTGAAACAAATCGTTATCTAGTTAACTAGATCAATCTAACTGCGCAGATTAAACAGCTAACAGATACAGAAAAACACCAATGTGCTCCGGAACAGGAAGTGATACAATACGGCAGTGAGAGCCAACCACCAGTCATATAAAAAGTTAAACAGGATATTCTCTTTGCATCTATGCCATTTCAAAATAAAACTCCACATAAGAAATATGCAAGACCATAAAAAGGGAAAACGCACAAATATAACTAATGGAAAGCCACTGACCGATCATCGACGTTGATAATATATCATGTTGATTTTATGTGATACACCATAGTTCAAAATTACTTGGGTGTATGAAGGTCTTGAGATGAAGGTACTTTAAATAGACTGACATGATTTAGTTACTTTCCTGATTACTCAATTTTAAAAGTAACTAAGTTAGATTACTAGTTACTTTATTAGTTACTTTCAGCAGCTGCCAACAACCGCCCCCCCCCACCAACTCAACATGAAAATGATAACCAGTTTTGATAACCTAGGGATGGCCATTGATAAGATTTTATTGATATCGATGCCATTATTGATTCCGCTTATCGATCAGATTCCTTATCGATTCCCTTATCAATAGCTCCTGTGAATTTTCTGTGTACAAAAAATAGGCTTTACAGGTTTTCTATGTCAACAACATTTTATTCAACCTTAAAAGTAAATAAATATGAAATTGGTCACTGAATCCTTGATCTCTGGGGCAGGTTCACCCAGCACGCAGCAAGACATTATTTAGGTATTTGGGGATGTCCTCATATTGTAATAAGTATTCCAGAGAAAGGCAAGAGCTCTCAGAATTCAGAAGAATAGACCTGAAAGAATTGTCTGCTAGAAGTATTTTAGACAAAGGATCAGCAGATTAGGTGAACTGGAAGCTTATGGTATATGTTGCAGACATGAACAAGCGAAGCTCTTCAGCATCTCACCACATCATTGAGGTCCTTTAGACTGTTTTTTGAGCAAAATGTTTCAGGGAAGGCATTAGCATGGCTAAAACCTTTCAGCTTGGGTAGCTCCGCAGCCCATCTTTTGACTGAGTCTCTACACCCAAGCGAATACTGTGATTATTAACCATCAAATGACAAAGTAAAACCTCTTAAATCATTCTAAAGTCAGTTTTAAGCAGAAATGAGGCAATATCGGTGAGTCGCCACTGACAGTGAAATCACGGCGGTGCAGTGAACGCAGCAGGAGCAGCTTGTCTGTCTGCTGCGCTCTGATCCCTTCCTCTGGCTTTTATTATGAAATAATGCTGAATTTATGTGGAAATGGTTGTTGTACAAATGATTCGGATATTTGTCGCTGAGATAATGCCGACTGGAGTGCAATTTTAAGCAGAAACGAGGTGATAATCGGTGATATCGGTCCCTAAATATAAAAAAGCTTCTTTTTTCAACATGTTGATCAGAAATAATGTAACATATTTATTTTCCACTATGCAAAATACTTTTTCAAAAACGCTTTTCACAATCAAGTACAATAATATTAAAAACACCAAAGAACTACAATAAAAAAAAAAATCTCTATATTGCATTTCATTCTTGTTGGTTTGTGAAGTCTCAACTTTAAAATCACTTTAAATCAAAAAGTTGACATTTTAATGTTACTAATGTCACATGAACATGCTTAATCAGAGTTTTGTATGGAATTTACACACATGAATGGAAAAAATCATGTTTTCGTGTTTTACAGCCAGACAGATCATTAGTTTGTTTTTATTTTTTTTTTAAGTACAAATATTAACAATAACATGTAAATACTTGTTTATGTATTTTCAGACCCTGTGTCCCTTAATTGGAATGAACAAGTGTAGGAAACGGAATGAGTGTATTTTCAGAGGACACTTCTCATAGTCCAAGAGCCAGGGGGTGTTTATTTGCTTAAAATGAGAGGTTGTTTAATGGGTATTTCTGAGAAGGGTATTCCATGGGGCATTCAAAACTGAGGTGCTTGTGAGTTGTAGCCGGGGCATATAGCCAGTATTAACCCTTTTCCATTCTTTTCAGCCGAGTCACAATTACCGCAAATTAATGGGGTAGGGCAAATTAAAACTTGAATAACTCCACTAGTTTTTCAACTAGAATCATGTTCTATACCTTAAAATGTTTGGTCAGAGATGCTCCTTCCTTTGAATTACAAATTATGTAAAATGTACCCCTTTTCTGGGTCACTAGAGGTCAAAAAGTCACAACATTGGCAAACCTTGAGATTTTGTCTAAAATTTTATTGGGTTCCTGTTTTCATGAAAATTCAACAAAACCACATAATCATATTCATACAGTAAGGGCAGTTTATTAGAATGATTTGGATGTCACAGAACAAATATTTTGGTTATGCAAGTTAAAAACATATTTGCATGATATTTTAAAGGAACTGTGTTGAGTTGGCAAAAATGAATATCATCTTACCACTGGCTAATGGAATAGATTCACTCAAACAATTGAAATAACTGGCATATAACTAAATAAATGTAACGAAAAAATAACTATAAATAATTGGCATATAACTGGGGGAGGTGATGGTCTAGTGGTTAAGGCACTGGCTTGAGACCAGAAGATACTTGGTTCAAATCCCCGCCTGACTGGAAAATCACTTAGTGCCCTTGGACAAGGTCCTTAATCCACTATTGCTCCCGGTGTGTAGTGAGTGCCTTGTATGGCAGCACCCTGACATCAGGGTGAATGTGAGGCATAATTGTAAAGCGCTTTGAGTGTCTGATGCAGATGGAAAAGCGCTATATAAATGCAGTCCGTTTACCATATTCACCATGGCACACAAAAATTCCACAATTTGAGGACTTTTTAGATGAGAAATAATTGGTAAATTAATTACGTATACAGTATACATTGCATAAGTTGAAGTCAGATAATTGGGATTCTATGCAAGTGGAAGCCCAGTCTAAATACACCTCATGCATTTCTTCAAAAATACATGCAAGTCACTGGAACTTTGAAGTCGAACACAATGCCCTGGTCCTTCCTGCAGATTCAACTTTTGCAAGGTTTACAGTGTTACTGGGTAATATGTTTTTTTTTGTTAAACTGATAACTGACCAAATCAACCCTAAATCGCTCACATCTCGATCAAACAAATTCGTTTTTACAAGAATTATTTTGAGAATGATAGAAACATTTCTATCTAGCTCCCTCAGACCTCAGTCCTGATTATAATTTGGAAACTGATCATTCACTACAGAACACATAAATGTCAAGTTGCCTCATTCGTATTCGTCTTCCAAATCCTCCTCATCTGAAGATGGGCTTTCTGGCAGTGTGTCCTCGCCTTCCTCATCCCCATCCTCAACCTCCGAGTCCATATCTTCAACTGACAATGTCTGGGGCATCTGGTGGCCTTCAAACCAAACCATCTTCAGTCTGTTATTTTCATCCACTTTCCATCTGTGGCCGACGTGACCGAATTCCACAGGTTGAGCTTTTCTTGCGTTTTTCCACACAAAGGCTACATGAACCACACGCTTCAGCTTTTTCTTCCAAACAGCTCTACATGGTGGCAGATAGGCAGGGATCTGATGCTCTGTATCTTTTCCCCCAATGGTCACCCTGTTTCATGGGGGCATACAATTTTTTGAACAGATGAAGCCCAGCATCATTGACCTGGCTGACATTTTTCAAAATCAAACACACAAATTCCTCCAGGGTTGCAGCAACATCCATGTCTATTCTATCCGAGTTCCCTAGAACACACATCGCCTGTGGTGAATTTGTCACATTTCACCATAACCTCATATGTTTCCTTTTCCCTTTTCTGATGAATGATGCAATGAAAATCACAGCCTGTCAAGGCATGATAACTTGGTAAGCTTCAGCTATTAGAGGGGTGATTTTCAAAGCCAGTTCAGAGATGTCTATTAGACGCCTTGTGTTCTTTGAGTTCACACCTGTATCTACGGCTGGACTGGTTATCTGGCGTACCGGGTTATCTTAACCGGGTACCTGGTTATCTGGCGTACCGGGCAAATCATATTTACCTCATGGCCTATGCAGCACAATTTCCCTACTGTTTCCATGTTATTCATATGACCATCTATATTTAAGGACATAAGACATTAGGGAATTAGGAGTTGGAGCACCTGTGTGTGTGTGTGTGGTGCCTTAGCTTTGGTGTCAAATAATGCTCTGACTAGATTTGGTGTCCAACTTACAGTGTTGTGTGTGTTAGTGAAATATTGTTTTGCTTAACCCTCGTAAGGTGTTTGGGTCTGTGGGACCCGTTTTCAGTTTTTGCTTAAGGAAAATGATATGAATATATATATATATTTTTTCACACTGAGATTCACTGGCCAGGGCTCATAATCAGGAAAAAAAAAAAGTTAGTGACCTTATCCTCCTCTCTCTCTATCTCTCACCCTCAAAAACATACATACACAGAACTTCACATACATTCTTCTTTAGCATATGCTTACAGACATCATATATAGGCCTATATATATATATCGTATATATAACGGCGCTGGGCCCTCAGGTGATCAAAAAGTGCCTGGGCCCGTTTCAGATGCCAGTCCAGCCCTGCCTGTATCTAGCCACAACTTGGCATTGATGTATTGGGAATGATATAGAAGTTGCTGACCAACTGATAACTGGTACCTGTGTACCAGATCCTGTAAATATAGGGCTAGCACATGGTTTCATTATGGACAGTGCAAGTCAACTGTATTGCAATGTGTTTTCATCACTTTCACTTTAGGTTCAGTTTCACCACACCAAGTAACAGCCTTTGTTTTTCTCTTCTGCAGTTGATGAACTAATTACACTTACCTGACCTGAATCCCACATCCTATCATTGAAAGAAAAAAACAAAACACTGAAAATATCTAGTTTTAATTGATTAATTTCAACAACTGTCTTTTTTGATAGCTGATTAATTTTCTTCCTCCTAAACAAAAGATTTATGCAGAAGTGCCATCTATCAGAAAAATGTGGAACAAATATGAATGTAGATTGTTTACCCCAGTTGATGTTGAGGTTTTAGCCACCCACACAGTTGGGCAAAGTAGCTCCAACCTTCCCTTAAAAACTCCCCTGATGTCTAATCTGTAAGGAGATAGAGATTTTCTTGGAGTCCTGTTTGGATTTCCATGAAAAAAGAGCCACAATGGAACTTATGTCAAAATCTCAAGGTTTGCCAATGTCATGTGACCTTTTGACCTCTAGTGACCCAGAAAAAGAGTAAATTTTACATCATTTGTAATTCATCGGAAGGAGCATCTCTGACCAAACATTTTAAGGTATAGAACATGATTTGAGCTCAAAAACTAGTGGAGTTATTCAAGTTTTAATTTGCCCTACCCCATTAATTTGCGGTAATTGTGACTCGGCTGAAAAAAATGGAAAAGGGTTAATACTGGCTATATGCCCGGCTACAACTCACCAAGCACCTCAGTTTTAATGCCCCATGGATACCCGTCTCAGAAATACCCATAAACAACCTCTCATTTTAAGAAAATAAACACTCCCTGGCTCTTGGACTATCAAAACTTTAACCCCGGACTCTATTTAAAACCTTGACTGCTCAAACCATCACTCACAAACAAAAAATTACACATAAATTTCCTTCTCACCGTTATTTTCCAGAACGTTTTAGTCTGTGAGAGGGTTAGATGCAGTCTTCAGATGTAACTTTTTTTATTTTACTTTATAATCACCAAGGAGACTGATTTTTTACAACAATGATCAACTTTGTCATAAAAAGCACCTAAAAATATTCAGCTGCTTTTTTGAAATCTTGCGTGCTCATCTGGTCTCGAGCTGTTTAAAACTATTTCAAAAATGACTTCAAAACATTTCGTCATTTAAAAGGCAACAAAACTTCAGTTTAAAAGCAGCCAATGTGAAATAATAAAACAAATAATCAGTTTTCAGAAGCTGATCAAGTCAAAATTTTGATAAAAAATTTTGATGTGACAACTTCATTAACTCATTAACAGATTATTATTTTTGTCACTCACTTGATGTATAAAATCATTTTAGGATTATCATAATGGTAACAACTACAATAAAATAAAAACACCCAAAGGGGGCTCTGACATTTTAAAGTAGGTTTTGTCCAAAAGCAGCCTGAACTAAAGTTAGTTATATTTATGTTATTTCTCAAAGGTCGAATATTTATTTCCATGTCAGGAAATTAAATCTGCCTTCCACTTTCACCCATATCTCCTCCGATTTTACCTTCAGTTCTGTAATTAGGTCACTACAGGACACAGCGCAAGATGATTTATCATATACATATATACATACATACATATACTCAACAAAAATATAAACGCAACACTTTTGGTTTTGCTCCCATTTTGTATGAGATGAACTCAAAGATCTAAAACTTTTTCCACATACACAATATCACCATTTCCCTCAAACATTGTTCACAAACCAGTCTAAATCTGTGATAGTGAGCACTTCTCCTTTGCTGAGATAATCCATCCCACCTCACAGGTGTGCCATATCAAGATGCTGATTAGACACCATGATTAGTGCACAGGTGTGCCTTAGACTGCCCACAATAAAAGGCCACTCTGAAAGGTGCAGTTTTGTTTTATTGGGGGGGGGATACCAGTCAGTATCTGGTGTGACCACCTTTTGCCTCATGCAGTGCAACACATCTCCTTCGCATCATCCGTGAAAAGAACACCTCTCCAACGTGCCAAACACCAGCGAATGTGAGCATTTGCCCACTCAAGTCGGTTACGACGGTGAACTGGAGTCAGGTCGAGACCCCGATGAGGACGACGAGCATGCAGATGAGCTTCCCTGAGATGGTTTCTGACAGTTTGTGCAGAAATTCTTTGGTTATGTAAACCGATTGTTTCAGCAGCTGTCCGAGTGGCTGGTCTCAGACGATCTTGGAGGTGAACATGCTGGATGTGGAGGTCCTGGGCTGGTGTGGTTACACGTGGTCTGCGGTTGTGAGGCTGGTTGGATGTACTGCCAAATTCTCTGAAACGCCTTTGGAGACGGCTTATGGTAGAGAAATGAACATTCAATACACGAGCAACAGCTCTGGTTGACATTCCTGCTGTCAGAATGCCAATTGCACGCTCCCTCAAATCTTGCGACATCTGTGGCATTGTGCTGTGTGATAAAACTGCACCTTTCAGAGTGGCCTTTTATTGTGGACAGTCTAAGGCACACCTGTGCACTAATCATGGTGTCTAATCATCTTGATATGGCACACCTGTGAGGTGGGATGGATTATCTCAGCAAAGGAGAAGTGCTCACTATCACAGATTTAGACTGGTTTGTGAACAATATTTGAGGGAAATGGTGATATTGTGTATGTGGAAAAAGTTTTAGATCTTTGAGTTCATCTCATACAAAATGGGAGCAAAACCAAAAGTGTTGGGTTTATATTTTTGTTGAGTGTATAAAGACTATGTTGCATAAAAAGGTCCTATTTTTACCCCCTGAAAGACTCAATCATTACCCGGCAATAACCTGATATTCAGAAAGAAAATTCAAGACGATAAAACAAAGATACTGAGGGAAAACTACAACCTTCTACCTATGCAGTAAAAGTATTCATCAGGTTCACCCTATTCAGGTATTTTGTGAAGATGTGCAAAAGAATATATATATAGAGAGAGAGAGAAAGAGAGAGGTACATACAACAGCTGACCACAAAGAAAAAATAATTAAAAATGCACAATTTCATTTTACTGGAAACCACCATGGCGGCCATTTTGGATTAGAAAACCTGCATCTTAAAAATCTGAGTATAGCAGTTTGCAGTTTTACCAGTGGATAAATACACTTTTCTGGATCATGGAATCCAGTGGTACCAATCACACACACAAAAAAGGGTATTTGGACAAATTCACATATAGTAATCAAAGATGGCCAAAATGTGGCCACAGTTAGCGTGACGACATTATGTTAACCCTAACAGTGGGTTGCAGTTTATGTCAGGAGTCAAACATATATCTGTGTAACAATGTCTTTTATAACTTACAATCCACATCCAGCAATCTGGTAATTCCAAGAAAACATTCACCACTGGAAAGTATTTATTAAAAGACGAGAATCAGAGCGCAAGTTAAGCAGAACAAGTGCTTTAATTGGTTTGAGTGACTCTTATGGAATGGAGTGCATTTACCATCGTTAAACGTGAACAATAATAAACATACATCACCATTTTGGCTTGTGCCGCTGATCACCAACAAACACACAAACTCACATTAATCTTTAACCAATGCTTTCAAAAGAAGCTTAAACCTACCCGGGTTAACGTCTGACCAAAGTTATGCAGAGGAGCAATTCCTGACCTGGTCAGAATTTTACACTGAAGATTTTGCTCGACCTTCAGTCATTTCCAATCTGACAGTCCTGTAACCCACAAAACACATTAGAAATGACAAAACCCGGACACGTTTGTTACACAATGTTCTTGGCGCTCATGTGGGAACTTTGAAAAGCTGAACTTTTGGCAAAGTTGATGGTGGCAGAGGGTCGACTGAAAGGCAGAGAGGGTGAAGAAGCAGCTTGTTCACGACAGTCACAAAAGCAACGACTAATTCATTTCAGGGTACGTGGGCAGCATGTGTGTGCCGTTAGTCTTTATATTGCATCTGTTAAGTCCAAAATCCCCCCCATCCCACGAGAAAAAAAAAGAAAAGAAAAAAAAAAGGAGCAGCTCACACTCCCACAATGCACTGCTGCTTTACAAGGAAGCCTCCAGGTTGATTGTGTGCAGTCACTCCCTATTTACGTTATGGCATAACTACAAATAGCGATAAGAAGAACACATCGCATTTGTGCTGCGTTTGTTTTAGCTCAGAACTGGGATGTTCTGGAAACTGGAATTACATCTTAATCACTGCAAATTTTAACAGATGTATCAATATTTAAATAATTGTTCTCCAAAATTCCTTAAATTATTGACTAGACTGTGTTAACATGCTAAGATTAGCAAAATAACATGACAGGTGACATGTTGGCTTCATTGTGGAAAACCAAAGTAAAAAAAAAAAAACTTGTTTTATCAAAGGAAGTACTGGAATTTAACAGTTTAGATAATGCTAAATAAAATGGGAACTGTTTTATGCTCATTTAAAGCTAAATGCTGCTTTCAAAGCCACAGATTGGTCAATTATGCTAATTCCTTATTGAAAACAGAATATTCTTTTCTGTTCTGTCCCAGCAACACGCAGTCACAGCACTGAGGTTCATTTTGTTCACGCTAACTATCCCTGACATTAGCACATCGGCAACCTTAAGGTGAAAGGAATGGTTGAAAAATGGTCATCATACTAGCTAGCCATTCAATTAAATTTAGCTATGCTAGCTACATCGACTAACATTCTTTTCAAATTAAATCCTGGCTTATCGCATTAAAATTTTTCCAAAACATATTGATGTAGCTGGCAGGCAGTTTTAAGATTAAACTGAATGGTACTAACGCATTTGTAAAGTAGTATTTATTATTATTTAATATATCTGCAGACAAAGCTAGCTTGCAACCACACTACCAAAACATTTGCTATGATCCCTCTCCTAGTTAGCATGTAGCTGGAACAAAAATTGGCTTGTTGCATTTGTTTGTGAGAAAAATACATTCTAACATATGCTTATTCGCCAGTGTCAGATTGTGACCTTACGTACTACTTTTAATAATTAGCACTGATGTTTAAAGGTTTAGCATCATCTCATGTTGGGATTAAAACAAGCCAACCAAAGCTTGTTTTCTTTGTTAAACTCTTTTTAATTTGGTGTTTGATCTTTGTGGTAAAATAGCTCAATTTTTGATCTTTGTGGTAAAATAGCTCAATTCCATCATCTTGTCAACATCCAGCAGCTGCTCATATGTTTATACCATTAACTTTTTCTAGCTCTATCAAACCAAAACTATTAAAACATGTCAGCCATGCCAATGAAGACCGTTTTGTGATATCAAGTAAAACTAGTAGCTAGCTTGAAGTTGATATCACATGAATGTTCCTGTTCTTGGAAAACATGCAGAAATGTCCATATGTTAACTGTTGTCCACAAACACGACAAAACAATCTAGAAATTAGGCACCCATTTATGATTCTATGTCAAAACTGATGGGTGTTCCAAAATTGGGCTCAAACTGTGCTTAGATTTTCAGATTTTGAATCGTAATTGGGGGCATTTTTGTTCGTTTTCCCAATGCTGAAGTTGGAAATTCAGAATGCCAAGTTCACACACAGCACAAGTGATTAAAAACAGAAATATCAGTGAACCACGAGGTGAACATCTCTGTGACAAACAGGCAGATCCAGGTGACATAAAAACATTAAAAAGATCAACATCTCAAGCCAAAAATCACAAAGACTTACGAGGTGGCGCGCCATCATTTGGCGGGTACAATGTTACAATCACATTTATCCAGAGAACAACACAGACACCACAGTCACTGTGACGAGCAAAAGGACGACTGAAATGCACAAAAACTAGAAGATGACACACGAACAGGATGTGCACTGTGCAATTATGACCTTTGGTTGAATATTTGTTCTGTGACCTTCAGATGACTTGACAGTTTATGCTGTTGAATACCGAGGCAATCCAGATACAAAGTCTCCAATCACAATGGCACCATGAACTAAACAAAGAGGAAAACCGTAAACAAAGTAATTTAACGAGGGAAAACAGGCCAAATTTGAACTTTGATTCTAGCAGTTAAGACTCCCATCAGTTTTTACTGGTTGAAGCTACAATTCTACTGGTTGAGAATCAGATTCTAAAGAATAAAACTTTGCAATGTCATGATTTCAACAAATAAACATATCAATACTGAGAAACATCCAGTGACGCATCCAGTGATTGAATTCTTTGTTGAAATCTTGGCATTGCAAATTCCCAGAGCGCTTGCCAGTTGGAGCTGGTAATGGCGGAAGCTATGATTTTCCTGGCTGAGAGCGATTGTACCAGTCGAGACTCCAACTGGAGTATCGACTGATAGAAGCTATGATTCTGCCAATAGAGACCCCAATTAGTTTCACGGGTAGAAACCGCAATTCATTACTAGCATTTTTTTTTATTATCCGTAGACACTGACTGGAGAGTCTACCAGTAGAAGCTAGATATATTGATTAGAGTTAGGAGGGTCTATGATTCCACCAAGACTCCAATGATGGTTTCTATTAATAGAAAGTGATTCGACCCTGACACACTTCAAACAGATAAATGGGATGATAAATTTTCAACTTATTTTAAAGAACATTAAACCAATGATAAATCTGATTGAAACTGAATTTGGCTAAATTTGAGATGAACTAGTGTAAACTGGTTGCGAATTTTTTTTTTTAATGAAGTTACAGGAAAACAGTGTTGGATCAGTACTTTTATAATAATATTGTTGAAATAATCGGTCAAACTTAGAAGTACCGGTACTCATCTCCACTGCGGGCTTTCCCTTCAAACATGACGACTCTTTACTTCACTACAATCTGGATGATTACAACTTAAAAAATAATAAAAGAAAGAAAAGCTGTTTCCTGACTTCTTACAATGAATCAAAATTAAAAGCAATCTTTGAAAATACAAAGACATTCCACAGCCTTATTCTGGATTATTATAAGGATCTTTGTTGGAGAAAAAAAACAAAAACCAAAAAAAAAAAAAAACCAAAAATCAAAATTATCTGAAGTGGCAGAACCCTAACCAAGTATTTATTTTTACTATTTTTTATTGCATCGTATGGCATATAGTCACCTTATACGCTGATCAAAAATTACACAGTGCAGGGGGACCTGTAGCTTTAAATTTACCAGTAAACAATAACATCTAAACGCTCAAATTTAAGACAGTTATTCACTTTTTTACCCCGGAGAAAACAATGACATGAACAAATACAAATACAGAGTTGTGGTGAAACAAGGTTCAAATTGAAATGAGTGACACCACATTGAAGAAAACACTATTATTAAAATAACATTTTAACTTTGCTTAAAAAAAAAAAAAAAAAAAAACTAAAATAAAAAAAATCAATAATTCTGGACTATAAAGGCACACATGTTGCACAGTGTATACAATGAAAACGGCAAGCTCACAAAACAGATTAAGTGAAGCGACAAAGCGGACCTGAACAGCAGATAAACAAACATTACTGTTGCAAATTTTTTTTTAAGTACAGCTATCCTAAGCGTAAAAATTTTTTAAACAATATCATTCTTCATTTAAAATGTCATTCATTTCCAAGTGTGACATTTTTTTGTTATTTTTAAATAACAGCTTTAGCTCATGAATAAAATTCAATGTAAAAATAGAAATGTGAATATAATCTATGATATTGAAACAAACACACTGTGATGGAAGCAGGTTTTTTGTGAGGGATTAAAATAGTCACGGTGGACAAAGTTTCTTGTTTTAGTTGGTTATCCATAAAGTGATACACAACATCACACATACAAACTTTTCTCACGTACAAATATATTGCATTTCCCTTGTTAAGACCATTTCAACTAATTGAGAGCGTGTTCGTAATATTTGGTTTTCCTCTTGTGCAAAATATATGAAAAAAATGTCACTGCATAAAACGATCAAATTTACACACATGAACCACCTTTCAAAAAACAGTAACACAAACGAGACTCACAGCTGGCGTTGGAAAAGTGTTAGCTAACGATGTACAACAAACATCTCTACTTCCTCCCGTGGAACACTGACATGCAGTCTGCCGTCACCAAGCGTGCGCTGGTACGATGCCGGAGGTATACCGTATCCCGTCTGCCCTGAATGCATGCTGCTGACGCCAAAAAAACAAAAACAAACAAACAAAAAAAACAACGCACAACACAAAACCACGAGGACGCGAGAGAACAGTTTAGAAAAGCCCTGTAAACAACTCCTCCACCCTCCCTTTCCTCCAGTATTGCAGAAAGTTCTCCACTGTGTAGAACCTGGGAGATGTGAGATCAGACCTTCAAATGGTCTTTGCACCACAGGATCCGGGAACTCTTACACAAAATTTTAACTAATTTTTCTACGGTTTCGCACCAAGAGTCCAGAAAGCATTTTAGCCTACAGACAACAGTTCCACAACTTTTTTCTTTTTGAAAGTCTTCAGGGTTGGTACAGATGTTCTGGTTGGAGTCTGAAGCTAGCTTCCCTGAGCTGCTGTGGACAAAACAGAAGAAAGCAGATGTTTCCAAAAATCGCCCCATCAAAGCTCCCTTTGGAAGAGGAACAACACAAAGCGTTCCGAGTCATCAACTCGAAATCAAGAAGTTTTTCCACTGGAGCGCGCAGCATTTTCAGACATAACACGGCAACAGGAAATTAAAAAAGAGGAAGCAGCTCGGAAAGGTGACGTTATAAAGACAACAGGCCTTAAAATTAACACCTTCATGGTGACCAAATGCAAAACAATGCCCTCAAATCTGTTTTCAGGCCCACGGCGCAGTTATTTATTTTTAGAAGCAGTAAACACAGACATGCACGATATTTGCACTTTGATACTTTGTAGGATTTGAGAACACAGTTTTCCATTTGAACAATTGCGTTTGAGTCCCTTTGAGCATAAACACGCGACTCACTGAAAGCACCACATGGTTCTTGGTCAGGTTCAGGACAGTTCAGCGTATGATTGTACTGAATGCAGTTCTGAACTGTTGGTGCGAAAGTCGAGTTGGAATCCTTTTTCTTTCCAGAAGGTTCTACTGTTGCAGAAAACGTAACAGACCAATAAATAAAAGTGCAATATTTTGTGGTTTCCTCATCAGGTGCTGACAGAAACGGAGATTAAGGGCTGGTCAGGTTTGAATCCCACCACCCCACTTAGTAATAACAACCCCAGCAACTTTTACACTCAATCACAAAAAATTTCAAGATGTCTGGGTCCTTCCCTGCCATAGAAACACAAACCAGGCCGATCCATGATAACACCAATCACACTGAGAACGTTCCAGTCGCCTCGTGTGGTCATCATCAGCCTATTCAGACGTGCACTTCATCCTGTCGATTTATCCCCAATCAGACACTAAAGCGCCACATTTAAAAAAAAGAAGAAATAACCAACTTTTCCAACTCCCTTTTTGAGCCGCTGAATTTCCTTCATTGGTCTGCGTAAGTGTCGGATGGAATTTACTACCAGAGAGGAAGAAAAGTTCTGCTGTCCTTCATTTATGTACGTACTTTCAGCGCCCCGTTAACATCAAAGTTTTCTGCAATGAAAATATGGAGCACCACAAGGTTCAGCTCCTGTAACCCTGATGTTTAGATTGTACAGTTCACCTGTGGATCAAATTGTATGCAGTCAAACAAATATATCATTCCATAACTGTGCTGATCACAGCAGACTAATTCTAAGTGTCAATTACTCTTATGTCAAAGCCTTTTTTTAAAGCATGAAAAGCTTTTGGATTTAAAATTAAAATAAAATTCATTACGATAGTTCGGAAACCCATTCTTTATATTCTCTGACCTGATGCCAACATGGATTTTCCCGCCTTCAAAAAAAATCTGAGATCCAGATTCTGCTGATCATAGCTGACTATGACATTCTACAACCCCTGGCAAAAATTATGGAATCACCGGCCTCGGAGGATGTTCATTCTGTTGTTTAATTTTGTAGAAAAAAAGCAGATCACAGACATGACACAAAACTAGTCATTTCAAATGGCAACTTTCTGGCTTTAAGAAACACTATAAGAAATCAAGAAAAAAAGATTGTGGCAGTCAGTAACGGTTACTTTTTTAGACCAAGCAGAGGAAAAAATATGGACTCACTCAATTCTGAGGAATAAATTATGGAATCACCCTGTAAATTTCCATCCCCAAAACTAACACCTGCATCAAATCACATCTGCTCGTTGACATTAACCCTATGTCATGAAACTGACCCTGTGTCTTTTTGCAAGGAATGTTTTCACAGTTTTTGCTCTATGGCAAGATGCATTATCTTCTTGAAAAATGATTTCATCATCCTTAAACATCAGAAAAGTGTCCAAAATATCAACGTAAACTTGTGCATTTATTGATGTTGTAATGACACCCATCTCCCCAGTGCCTTTACATGACATGCAGCCCCATATCGTCAATGACTGTGGAAATTTACATGTTGTCTTCAGGCAGTCATCTTTATAAATCTCATTGGAACGGCACCAAACAAAAGTTCCAGCATCATCACCTTGACCAATGCAGATTCGAGATTCATCACTGAATATGACTTTCATCCACAGTCCACGATTGCTTTTCTTTATCCCATTGTAACCTTGTTTTTTTCTGTTTAGGTGTTAATGATGGCTTTCGTTTAGCTTTTCTGTATGTAAATCCCATTTCCTTTAGGCGGTTTCTTACAGTTCGGTCACAGACGTTGACTCCAGTTTCCTCCCATTCGTTCCTCATTTGTTTTGTTGTGCATTTTCGATTTTTGAGACATATTGCTTTAAGTTTTCTGTCTTGACGCTTTGATGTCTTCCTTGGTCTACCAGTATGTTTGCCTTTAACAACCTTCCCATGTTGTTTGTATTTGGTCCAGAGTTTAGACACAGCTGACTGTGAACAACCAACATCTTTTGCAACACTGCGTGATGATTTACCCTCTTTTACGAGTTTGATAATCCTCTCCTTTGTTTCAACTGACATCTCTCGTGTTGGAGCCATGATTCATGTCAGTCCACTTGGTGCAACAGCTCTCCAAGGTGTGATTACTCCTTTTTAGATGCAGACTAACAAGCAGATGTGATTTGATGCAGGTGTTAGTTTTGGGGATGAAAATTTACAGGGTGATTCCATAATTTATTCCTCAGAACTGAGTGAGTCCATATTTTTTTCCTCTGCTTGGTCTAAAAAAAGTAACCGTTACTGACTGCCACAATCTTTTTTCTTGATTTCTTATAGTGTTTCTTAAAGCCAGAAAGTTCCCATTTGAAATGACTTTAGTTTTGTGTCATGTCTGTCATCTGCTTTTTTTCTACAAAATTAAACAACTGAATGAACATCCTCTGAGGCCAGTGATTCCATAATTTTTGCCAGGGGTTGTAGGTCATGCTTTTGTTTAACAGACTATTGCAAGACCTTATTTTCTGGTTTTCCAAAGTCTAGTTATCCCAAACTTAAGATGATGCACGTCTGAAAAGGGCTAATCAGTTGCACGTCTTTTTTAATTCATTATTTTTAGTTTTTGCATAAAGTTGCAAAAAGTTGCACAGAAGAAATGCAGGAAAACAGAGGAAACGTGTTTGGGTGTGTAGCGAGCAGAAAATCCAGAAGCTCAAACCAACAACTGAAGGAGGGGTGGAGCAGGTGATGGAGGAGGAGCCTAAAAGGTGCAAGTATCTGGTTTGAGTACATGTGGGTGGAGTCTAGCTCTTTGCCTATTGGAAGACTGTGTCCTTCTTCACGAAACAAGGCGACTGCATCGGATGAGGATCAACACTGAAGTTGGTTTCATATCACGCCTGACCTCACTATACCGCCATGTATCCTCCGTGAACCCTCCCCCTGAATATTAGGAAGGAAAAACAAATACAAATATCAAAATATTAATGAATTAAAAAACAGGGTGCTGGATGTTAAGTTAGGGGTCATAAAAAAAGTTGTAATACCACGTAACATCGAAACAGACAAAAAACAGGTTTTATGTATAAAAACAGCGACTTTAACATCCAAAGTAACACTTGAACATGAGGAGGGGTTAAATGTAAACGAGTGATAGTTTTAGTTGCAGAGCGCGGCACCACTAAAAAACAGAGACGCAAACAGGGAGGGGCGAGGAGGAAGGGCGAAGGAGCGCCGTGCGGCGCCACCGCGTCGCTGCTCTACTCCTCGCTCGCCGTCCCGCTGATGTGCCTCTGTGGCCCAGTTTCATTCTGGAGGCTATGACAGGATAGTGGTGATAAAATCGTAGAACCTCTTCGAGTACTGCTCTGGATTCACCGTGGAGATCTCGGCTCCCGCCTGCAAACACGAGAATCAGACTCAGTGCAACTTTATTTACACACGTGCTGTGTTAAAATGCTGACAAATTCCTGAAACTGTCAACTAAAGTGGAATAATTTAAAGTGCATTTTACAATTATTTTTACTTCAACTGCCTTTAGAAGCAGGTGTCTTAGATGTGACAACAGGTTTTAAAGGAGTCTTGGGTTCACTGTCTGTTGCTTCATACCCCATGTTTGACCGTCTTGGCGGCGTGAGCAGCTTTCTTCTTGGCGTCGTAATGCTGCAGGATGTCGATGACGGCCATGAAGTAAACCTCCTTCCTGGGAGCACCTGGACCCACAAATGAAAGCACGCTGGATGAGAACTCAGTTCAGAGGGTTTTTACAGCAGCAGGCACTGGCTGTTACCCGCAGCAGCCAACAGAAGGAGCTCTCTGCATCCATCACATTTCAAACTACAAGTCAAGAAGAAGGGACTTGTGAGAGGGAAGGTATGATTGCATTAAAGCAACGAATCAAACCAGAGCGGCACCAGCAGAGCGCACACTTCCACCAGTCCTTCAACCCCTCCAACACAACCCCATTCTCTACTACAATTTTATTCATTCATTTACAATTTATCTTTCCAACATGGGAATTTTTAAAAACATCAGTTTCTTAAGCAACAACACACAAATCGTTTGGGGGGAAAATGTGCGTATGCAGACAGAGTGCTAATATCGAAGAGCAGGTGAGATTTGGTGTAAATCTGAAAAACAATCCAGATTTATCCAGATCCACACCAAATTTCATCTGTTCTCAGGGTCCCTCGTTATAACGCGGTTCACCTTTCGCAGTCTCGCGGATTTTTTTTTCAGTGCAATTTTGTATGCTTTTTTTAAACAGCACATTGCGTGCGTTCTGCGTCCTTATCAGGCGGGCCAGTCGCGGCACCGGTCAGCATCACTGCTCTTACTGCCTCCGATGCGCTTTCTGCGGGCTCGGTAAACGCAGCAATGGGCCACTCACACCGCCCTCCTGTCTGCTGTGCAGGGCTACGCCAAATCTGGCAACAGGTCCAGAGACTACGCTCGCTGTTTTGATGCGGATGTTGACCGCAGCCGCAGAGCTCCGTGGCCACCGAAAGAGGACTTGGATTCTTTGCGGGTCCCGCATCTGTATCTCCGGAGGCAGTGAGCGAAGGGAGAGCATGCGCATTGTGTTCTGCTTGTGTCTGTTTATAATCTTCTCGCACAGAAGAAAAAAAGAGAGTGTTTACACAGGAGAGACAAGTGAGAAAATGTTAATGCCTGTTTGAGAAAAGTGTATAAAGTGTGTAGTGAGGGGTTTTACAGCCTTAAAACATCTATAATAATTGCAAAAAATAGCGCTGACTACTTCGCGGATTTCGCTTATCGCGGGTTATTTTTAGAATGTAACTCCCACGATAAACGAGGGACCACTGTATTAGCATTCTACATGAACTTATTTGATTTACTTATTTGCAAAAACATCTGTGCATGATCTCTTGAGAAATTCCAGATCTTGCAACATTAAAGAAAAAAAAATCCTGGATGCCCCCCCTTCTCTTAGGTCATGCTTCACCCCTCCAAAAGGTTTGAGGAAACTCATATATCACCTCTTTGGCAGAGGTAACACATTATAAGCTTGTATTAACATTAACTACTGAATTACATTTTTCTAAAATCAAATTCAGGTACATTTTAAGTTTTTAGTGCAGGACCATCACCACTTTCAAAATGGGTCAGATTGTAGACATTTTTCAGATCTGACAAACAAACGGGGCAAAAAGGTGCCGGAGTGACAGTTTGGAAGAAGCTGCTCACTCGGGTGTGTCAATGAAAAAAAAAAAAAAAAAAGGGTTTTTTGAAATGTAAAGGATCTTAGCAATAAAATAGTGCATTTTGGGGTGCCGAGTTCAAATATGACATTTATTTATTTTGAAATAAAAATAAGTTTAGCTACCAGCATTTTCAATTGAAAATTGGAAAAAATTGCGATTTCAACATGATTTTGTATAAAAAAAGGCAAAATCAAAATTTAGCAAATTGAAAAGGTCTTATTGATGAAATGGTGTATTTTACGGTAGTAAATTACAATATGGCACTGATTTTTAAGTATAACTAGTGCTAGATAGTAGCATTTTGCTTTGAAAATTCATAAAAATGGCTGTTTTTTAAAGTGTGATTTTGTGTTAAGCGGCATCCATATACCCATGACAAGCTATGATATTAAGTGATGCCCAAAAAGGGATCCAATCTTTTAAAAAAAGAGAAACTGGACAAATAATATCTTCAAATAGTAACATTTCAGAAATCTTAAACGTAAAGAATAATGCAAAATTTTAATCAGTAAGGTACACTATACCCTCATTGCTTTTGATGGCGTAGACATCGATGGTGGGGTCAAACTCTCTGGGGGACAGAGGTTTGGTGCTGTCCAGGGTGTTGCTGGGGCTGTCGGGTGGCGTGCCGATGACCCCTCCGTCGCTCTCGCCCTCCTCTTCTGGCTCATTCTCCTCGCTCTCCACCTCCTCCTGCTCGGCCCGCTCCACATCATGGATCCCCACCAGCAGACTGTAATCCATCAGCTTCAGATGAGCCAGAAACTGGAGGCAGAATGAAGGCAAATAAGAAGTCCGGAGAAGATGCACAGAGACCGGATAAACAGGGAACAATGGGAATAAGGGCGAAGACTGTAGCAAAACGTGGAAACATGTTAATAGAGAGAATGGATGAAAAATGGCAAAACAGTTAAATGTTTTGGGGTCCGAGGGCATTTTTTTGGACAGTTCACTCGCCTGGCATAAATGTTTTATTATTGCTGTTAACAGCTCTCCCTGCATCCCACAATCTAGTTTTATGTCTCTTTTTTTCAGGACAACCTGTGCTTTCAGAATATATATGTTTTTGTTGTGTTTTATAATTGTAATAAAGGTTTACAATCAAAATAGGCAAGGAAAAATAAAGTGAAAAATAATTTTCCACACACATTTATTCAAAACACAGCAAACTATAATAAACAACTGTTTTGACACTTTATAAAGGCAATTTGAGGTCTTGTGTGAAAGACTGTACAACAAAAAGGTTCAAACAATAAACACAAATGCACATTTTGAGCAATATATACAAAATGGTCTATGCGTTTTGTTGTCCATTGATATGGTAAACAGTGCTTTACGCAGAGAAAGCAACAAGTTATCCAGCAACATTCACATGCAAACTAGTGGAGCAATCCTGATAGTTACACACTCTTTGTTTGAGCATGTGAGATTGTCATCAGAGGCTCTCCGTGTGCTCCTGCTTTCACTGATCGCTGTGCGTAATGGCGCAGGGCGCACTGAGTATGTACTAATATGGAGCACCAAGAGGGCTATTCAAACAGGCCAACTGGTAACATATCACTCCTGAAAACGATCATTGGCTTTTCACGTGAGAGAAATCTGCCCTACGATTGGATTTTGGAAAACCATGTGATGGTGAACCAATTCCGATTGGAGTGTCACATTGCGCACATCATCACACAGCTTCTATGAGGAGAACAAAGATGGCCAATGGCTGGCTCGAAAGTCCATGGAGTTAACTTTTCAGCAAAAAAAAAAAAGAGTAAGTTTCTATCTCATGTCATTCAAAAGTTATTCATAATTTAGTAAAGCTTGGTCTTAGCCGTTGTATACGACGGTGTCGACCCCAGAGGGTTAATGTGCCCAACCAGTGACGAATCGAAATCCACACTTCAGCTGGTGGAACACTTCATCCAAACTGGGTTCTGCTGAAACACGTCAGCTTACGCCATTTGATGGTAAAGACTTGGAGGTAGGATGAAAGTCTGTCCTCAAGGAAACAATCACATTTAAGGATAATGGTGGACTTGAGCAGTGCGTTACGACTGTTGTGGTCACAGCAGCACAGTCTTGACATCCCTGTCTCCACTCCTGTCAGATCCCCAGACGTTCTCAGGCCAGCTGTGTCGCCACATACAGTCACTCCAGCTTCCCTTTTTGAACTGACTGTGCATTGAACACATCCAAAAGGAGGCATTCAAGGTGGCGTCCAATAAGCTGCCCAAACCACCTCAACGACTACTTTCAACACAAAGAAGTTGTTAATTTTGTTGGATAAAGATGGGATGGGGGGTGTGTGAAGGGTGCTGCTGCCACTAGCTAATTTTTTGGCTTCACTTGATGTCATCACATGATGTCACTGACATCAGAGGTGGTGCATGTGTTAGCCTGAGGACAGCAGAAGTCTGGACAGAAAACCACGTTTCATTACCTCATATAGTTCCCAAGATATGGTTACACCATGACCTCTAATTTGACCTTGGACTTACAACCTTGACACGACCAGCTTCTTTTTGCTTCGTGGCAAAGCTAAAAAGTGATAACAAAATTCACAGCTCTGCACACCTGACCACTCCGTGCACGAGAAGAGATTGGCTGAAGTATGATGCCACCTTTAAAGTCTTTCTGAACTGGTCAGACATACCTCCACATCTTTCCTTAGCTTCTCCAGGAACATTTTCTTGTTCTCCCCATCAATGTAAATCTTCTGACCATCGTTGATGAAGTCATTGTCCTTGTAAGTGGGCAAGTCCTTGGCCTGCCCAATCAGCACAGAAGATAAGTTGTTAAGTGTTATAAACAGACGTGGCAACACAACAATGTGACAGAATCCATCCTGTGGCTGTATTAACTAAACATCTGTAACCAAACGTAGAAGAACCTGCTAGAAATGTTTTAATCCAACTTTAGAGCTTCAAAGATATTTTGTCCCAGAGTCAT
This sequence comes from Thalassophryne amazonica, assembly GCF_902500255.1. NCBI lineage: Eukaryota > Metazoa > Chordata > Actinopteri > Batrachoidiformes > Batrachoididae > Thalassophryne > Thalassophryne amazonica. The sequence continues at coordinate 9,600,825 of NC_047103.1, forward strand.
TTACAAAGAATTTTAAGAATTGAAAATACCTCCAACATCTGTCAGAAGTTAGAGGAAGTCCAGAGAATGTTGAAGACCTACACATGGTCAACCATGTTTTTCTGCATGAAATATGATTTACTCTGACATGCAGAAAAAAAAAATCTTCTTTTCTTTCCATTCATTTTTAATGGGCATTTTATAGTGGTCCAACACAAAGGCTGCAAACAATATTTTAATAAATAACTCTGGAACTACTCGACTTCTTCCCATTGAACTCTTAAATGGACTGGGTGTTTGGGAAGGGATGTGTACTTCAATGACTTGGGGACCTTTGTTGGTGATAAAAGGTTCAAGGACATATAGTTGCAGATCTCAGTTACACTGAGATCTTTCCAAAATCAATGATGTCCTTGTTGGAGCTCTTGAGATGGACTGATTCGGTTTGTGAGCGTCCTGAATCAAGAACAAGATCAGGGTTTCAAAAGACTTTTTGGACGGAGCAGTAGAGAGAGTGTCAAATTCACCAAGATTCAATTAGCCATGCAATGACATGTCCCTTGGGGTTCAGCCTATGATGCTGAAAGAGACCAGAATAAAGCCTGTGATTTCTTGAAGTCACTTGATGTGGTGTACTGAGCTGCTAAAACCTCTTCAGGAAGACCAGAGTATAAGCTTTCAGAGTGCTGGCACTTCCAGTCCTGCTATATGGTTGTGAGACAACATGAAGCAGATACAATTCCACCTGCAGGGACACCAGTCCATTGCAGGTTACTTCCCCCGCTAAAGTCAGCACCTTCTTACAGTTGGGTGGATTTGGAAAATGCAGCCAAAGTATCTTGTCCAAGGGCATAGATAGTTAGTGTCAAGTGGACACACTTGCAACTATACTGTGAGTTAACTGCTGTCCCACAGAGCTACCTGCCACTAGTGGCAAGATAAGGTATTTAGTGAACACAACCCCAGTGCTTCAACAAACAGCCTATTTTCCGTTTATGAGGGGGAAAAAGGCAACATGAATGTATCTTAAATGTTTAAATTTGACCCAATATGAGACAGAATTTACAGTTTTTGAAAATATTTGACACAAACCTTAAACTTTGCATTAGTTCTGTTCATGTTTCTGCAACACTGATCATTAAAACATGAACAGTGTAACTCATGACTGGAAGATAACAGTATCATCATTTCATGAGAAAGAAAAAGGGGGTGTTTCAAGAGGCATGACATTGGTACTCGTTTCCCATCTTACAAACTACTTACATCAACAGCAACTCCCTGAAGAGCCGATCAGGCGTGTTGAAACACCCCACAAACAAAGCTGTGCTTCCTTAGACCAACCTCTGTCTGACTCAGACACAGCTGGTCAATGCGGTGCAGACAGAACCTCAGGAACACAGTGCATACAACATGCACACAACAGGCACAGATCCACCTGATGCCATCAGTCTCAAATCCCAGTCCTGCCCATGTGGGCGAGAACACGGACGACTCACTTCTCAGTGCATCTGGAAACATGGGGCCGTGAGCATTTTCCAAACACTGCACCGAGGTTCAGAGTGTTTGAAATGCAGCAGGTAGATCCGTACAGTTAGTGTTATGGCAGAAAAAAAAGATGTAGAACTGTCGGAATTTGCACCCAACTGCATTCTGAAAAGCATCATTTATCCTTCACACCAACAATTCAAAACCAATTCAGCATTTTTAAACAGGAACCAAGTCCTGCAGTGAGTCGTATGGCTTATTTGGCACCAGCTTCGAGTACCTGAAGACTTTGTAAATTTAGACCAAGTGACGTTAACAACGCTTCACCCATCACAGCCACTTTTGAATGTTAGTGAAAAAAAACTTTGGAACGTTTAATTTGATCTTGGCACAGCGATAGCTGGAGCTCCAGTGTTGCAGTCGAGTCCACCTACCCAGACACCAAATCCAAGACCGAGTCACAACAACTCAAGGTCAAGGCTTAAATAAAGTCTATTGTAGCTGCCACGCCCCGTTCCCATAGACTCCTGCGTAATTTCAAGCCACAGCCAAGTGAGTCAGACCTGATACGAGGGGCGAATGAGAAGATTTGAGCCTGACCCAGAAAAAGTAGAGTGTGGTTCTCCATCTTTTGAATTCTCAGAAACCAACATTTTTTATTTAACACTGCACCCAGTGAGTCAAAACTTCACACATTCTTAGGAAATGTTGGTTTCTCAGAATACGAAAGATGGAGAATCAAGCTCTACATTTTATGGATCAGGCTCAAAACTTCCCAATCGCCCTTCATATCATCCTTAGCGTACTTTTGTGATGCAGTGTGTTTGGATCACAGACGTCAACCCAGGCGAAGGAATATAATAATGCTTTGGTACCGACAAGGCTGTTTCGGAAGATTTTTACACATTTGTACTTGCAGACGTAGTGTCGTAGTGACGTAGCTTGTGTGTCTGTGTGCGTGTAGTACTATGGTGACGACAAAACAATGCATTCAATCATTGTGTGCACAAACTATCATATGCATAAAGTTACTGTGACAGGTGCTTTTTTTGTTTAGTGGTAAGTAAACTGAAAAATACGCAAAAAAAACCCCAAAAAAAACAACAACTTATTCTTTAAGGCCAGACAACGTGAAGGCATCAAAAACCGTCATCAAGGCCGGACCCAAGACCTCAAATGCTGCAAAAACATGTTTGAGTCGAGAACACGTAACACGAGGAATTTGACCTCTTCGTTAGTCCACAATCTTATGGTGAGTTTTGGGTTTTTGCAGAGCTTGTTCTGTCAAGATGAGGTGCGTCGTCGAGATGAGGTTCCTCGTGTAACTGCATATGTGTGCACTGAAAAAATTACTTGGCAAGTAAATGTATAAATTGTTCATCTGAACGTAGTAATGTATAAAATCTACTCACTATAAAACGATAAGTATTTTTAACCTGGAGTTAGCTTATTTTGACAGGCAAAATATACATATACATACATTTATGCTCCTAACGTAAAATACAGAAAATGTTTTACTTACTAGACTATAAATACACTAACTACAATTAAAAAAAAAAAAAAACTTTGACGGAAGTCTTTTTCCTGGTTCTTTCCCTCAGCCCCAACCAGTCTCAGCAGAAGACTGCCCCTCCCTGAGCCGGGTTCTGCTGGAGGTTTCTTCCTGTTAAAAGGGAGTTTTTCCTTCCCACTGTGGCCAAGTGCTTGCTCATAGGAGGTCGTTTTGACCGTTGGGGTTTTTCATAATTATTGTATGGCCTTGCCTTACAATATGGAGCGCCTTGGGGCAACTGTTTGTTGTGATTTGGCGCTATATAAGAAAAAAGTTGATTGATTGATTGATTGATTGATTGATTGAAGAAAAAAATGCGCATGCGCAGTTGCACGTCGAGCGAGTTACATCATCTCCACATGTGCAGTTGCACGAGGCACCTCATCTCGACGGGTGACGTCTTCAAGTCCGGGGTAGAGCAATGTGCACATGCGCAGTAGCGCGATGCACCTCATCTCGACGTTCACCTCATCTCAATGGGACAGAGCTCTTGCGGCACCAACATGGCAGCAGTGATGCATGTTGTCCAACTGGATCAAATAAGCGGTCCAAAGCAAAAAGTGTTGTGTTCTATGTCATTTAACACATCTGTGCAATTTCACAAGAATGTCACATCTGTTACCGCTGTCAAAAGTCCGGCTGTGATCGAGCCATCCCAGAGAATTCCGGTTTGTTGATTATTTCATCCTCATATTGAAAATGAAAAGTCTCTGTGACAGTCTCACGGGATTGTCCATCTGCATCTAAATACCAGGAAATAAAAACCGACATTCCACCCTGCGATCTCATTCATCTTTTGATCCCAAATCCAAATGTCAACTGGACTTGTCATTCGAAGGCTTTTGAACAGTAACAATGGTTCAGCAACTGAAATGGATTGAATCCAAAGGGCAAAATAAGCCAAAAGCTCTTGTGTGGTTGAAATGATGCTAATTAGTTCCAGCGGTGCAAACAACTTCATGGAATGCGTTTCAGAAACCAGATTGTGATTGTTTGCGTTACCAAATATAAGCTGCAGTTTATAAAATCCTCTGTGCGTCTTTGTGACAGATTTCTATTAATCAGCTGGTAAACAGAACGGCGTTGTCTATTTTGGTCCTGGGATGCAGTTTTTACTGATTCAGGCTGCTGGCAGTTTTGCAGCAGCCTGTAGGGGGCGATAGGTGTTATGAATTCAGAGTCACTGAGGGAAAAGAGAGCAGGAAATGATGTAACAGGGCGGCGGCGGCGGCGATTTGGCTACTACAGTTTCTATGGCAGCAGGAGGAGAGCAGCAACATTTAACAACACAGTGACACACATACATACACATCCCCAGTACACTATGTCACACAGAAACACAGGAAAATGTCTCACAAAACACATTAACAAAAAAAACCTGACAACGATGTGCATTTATATACAGACATAGACCTACAATTTCTAATAACTAGGGCTGCGTATACTGGGTTTAAAACAGAAAAACAAAGATGATGCAACGCGAGCCTGGCTGCAGAGTGAACAGAAGAACCTAAAATAATTTTGCAGGCTCTCCACCTGGACAGACGTCTCATTTGTCCAGCTTTCTGTGCACCGGTTTTATCCGTCTGTTTTCTGCACTGTGCATTCTCACTCTTAACCGGTTTGTTTTACCCCTTCTTTCAGTCGTGCACTGAATTTTGTCATCAGGCCCGTCACTGATTTTGCAATAAAATGTGACGGTGCAACGTGCAAAAATGCGTGACAGGTGACTCATTCCTAAACCAAATATAATTAAACCCAAGCATTCACTGACAGCTTATTTTAAAGAGCTGCTGTTTCTGTCTGAGAAGGTAAAAACTGTTCAGTCCACTCATTAAACTGGACCCTTTTTTTGCAGCACAATTTTTTTAACCAAATACTCTCTTTTATGTCATTTACTGTCCAATTACTAGTAGCACAAAGTTAAAATGAAGTCAGTTTCCCTATATGTGTACATATACTTGTCCAATAAAGCAGATTTTGATCAAACTAATCTGGCTCTAAACTTTACACTGACAGCCTCCTCATGTACTGTATATAGTACATGAACATTCTAGTGTTATTCATGTGGTCAACATTCTGTCAATCCTTAAGCCTCGTCTTTTTACAAAAGCAAAGTTATTACGAATATTATTAGCAGTTATGTTTGTGATATCTGGGTTGAGGACATAAGTTTACATAAAACCTTTCAAACTCAATCTTTTCAAACACATTTCATGTCTCCAAAGAAAACATTTGTATAATGTCATTATGACATTTGTATAATGTTACTATCACCAAATAAATTCACTTACAAATAGTTACAAGATAGATTTTTAGTTTTTAATAGACTGTCAACTGCCAACAGTTTAGACACACCAAGGCCTTTTCACACAGTAGGGAAGTTTCTACAACCCCTGGCAATAATTATGGAATCACCGGCCTCGGAGGATGTTCATTCAGTTGTTTAATTTTGGAGAAAAAAAGCAGATGAGGAAAAAATTATGGAATCACCCTGTAAATTTTCATCCCCAAAACTAACACCTGCATCAAATCAGATCTGCTCGTTAGTCTGCATCTAAAAAGGAGTGATTACACTTTGGAGAGCTGTTGCACCAAGTGGACTGACATGAATCATGGCTCCAACACGAGAGATGTCAATTGAAACAAAGGAGAGGATTATCAAACTCTTAAAAGAGGGTAAATCATCACGCAATGTTGCAAAAGATGTTGGTTGTTCACAGTCAGCTGTGTCTAAACTCTGGACCAAATACAGACATGGGAAGGTTGTTAAAGGCAAACATACTGGTAGACCAAGGAAGACATCAAAGCGTCAAGACAGAAAAATTAAAGCAATATGTCTCAAAAATCGAAAATACACAACAAAACAAATGAGGAACGAATGGGAGGAAACTGGAGTCAACGTCTGTGACCGAACTGTAAGAAACCGCCTAAAGGAAATGGGATTTACATACAAAAAAGCTAAACGAAAGCCATCATTAACACCTAAACAGAAAAAAACAAGGTTACAATGGGCTAAGGAAAAGCAATCGTGGACTGTGGATGACTGGATGAAAGTCATATTCAGTGATGAATCTCGAATCTGCATTGGGCAAGGTGATGATGCTGGAACTTTTGTTTGGTGCCGTTCCAATGAGATTTATAAAGATGACTGCCTGAAGAGAACATGTAAATTTCCACAGTCATTGATGATATGGGGCTGCATGTCAGGTAAAGGCACTGGGGAGATGGCTGTCATTACATCATCAATAAATGCACAAGTTTACTTTGATATTTTGGACACTTTTCTTATCCCATCAATTGAAAGGATGTTTGGGGATGACGAAATCATTTTTCAAGATGATAATGCATCTTGCCATAGAGCAAAAACTGTGAAAACATTCCTTTCAAAAAGACACATAGGGTCAATGTCATGGCCTGCAGAGACTGCAAGCTGTTATAAAAGCCAGAGGTGGTGCAACAAAATACTAGTGATGTGTTGGAGCGTTCTTTTGTTTTTCATGATTCCATAATTTTTTCCTCAGAATTGAGTGATTCCATATTTTTTCCCTCTGCTTGGTCTAAAAAAGTAACCGTTACTGACTGCCACAATTTTTTTTCCTGGTTTCTTATAGTATTTCTTAAAGCCAGAAAGTTGCCATTTGAAATGACTTTAGTTTTGTGTCATGTCTGTCATCTGCTTTTTTTCTACAAAATTAAACAACTGAATGAACATCCTCCAAGGCCGGTGATTCCATAATTTTTGCCAGGGGTTGTAGAAATAGTTGCAACAACTATTAAAAGCCTCTGAATGACTTACTGGAATAGTAAGAGGTTCATCGGGGTGAGTTCCAAATTTGTCAGTGTTCACAGCCTTCTACTGATGGAATTCTCTCTTAATGTCACATTTCTATCTGATGTGTCCAGTTCCATTAGTTCCTTAACTGGGTTTTTGGGCTTCTGTTGGACCTTTGGGACAAAGGTTAGTCGGTTTGCTGGGTGATGATTTGGGCTTCCTTCCTCAATGATGTTAAGTTGGCGTTACCACCCTTTCTCTTGGAGATCATCTGCCCTGCATGTTTTCCACGTGTACCTGGGGCACCCATCGTCAACTAGTCAGGCCTGGTGTCTCCTAGTTCTTGACTGGCTGAGCACATGTCAGTTAACTATCAGTGGGCGGAGTCAGCGGAGCTAGAAAGCATGCAGGGCAGGTGATCTCCAGGAGCAGGGTTGCTGGACCCCTAATGTAGAGTACTTTTGGCCTGAATCTTCTTACATTTTTGCACGACAGATTGCACACAGCTGCTTATTAGAATTGTGACTCAAATTACAAACTATTCCAACATGCCCTCGAAAATCAGTTTGTGGCTTCACATATGGAAAGAGTTGATTATCCAATCAAGTAAAACTGCCGGGCACTATTTGTTTTTTCCCCTCTGACCCCCGTTATAGTCTTACACTGATGCCTCGACCCCCCTCCAGTGTTCAGATCAATGTCAGAGCTGTTGCGTAAATGGTGGGAACAAAAATGAACTACTTTGCAAAAACAAAACTGGACTGACAGTTGAGCAAAACATGGATGTAAATGGATGAATACGGTGCAAAATATGTCCTTTAAACCACAGTGTGTCTGGCTGGAAATGATTTGGGGTGGGGTGGGGCTCAACTATACAAAATAATTATCATTAGTTTCATAGATCATGCCTGATATATAATCCCTGGTTGTCTTACTTCTCTTACGTGTTTCATGGCGCAGTAAAAGCGCGTGGCAATCCGCAGTGTTTGCAGCCTTTGCTGAACGTTACCAGATTTGGGCCGCACATCCTCTGGTGGCGGCGGCTGCTAGAAGAGTGGGGTTGAGGAAGAGACGGTAGGGGAGGAGAAGAGGAGAAAAGAAAGGAGAGAGGAAGGGAGGAAGGAAGTTGGAAGTAAAGGCAAAGTGTTTACAAAGTAACAGCACACAAGTGTTCCAAAACATCTGAGGGCTGGAAAAGGGGATGAATGAGAGAGCGATGGGTCCACCTGAGGAGGAGGCATTCCGCTGGAATTATTTCATGCTACTAAAACTTTCCAGTTGAACTCTGGACTTTGTCCTTGAATGTTTCCTTTTGGGGGGAAAAAAAATGCAAAAGCTCAGTATGTGACCCTTATCCGCCTGAACTAGAACTGTTTCTATTGTGCAAAGTTCTTGGCAGAAAGGCCCGGCAGAGAAAGGAAGGAGTATGGTGGAGAAACTCTAATGAGGCAACAAACAGGGATCAAGCAGAGCGAGAAGACGACCGCTCAGGTCCGCCGTGCACGGACGTGTCACATTCCTGCTCCGTCACAGCCATCAGAGCCCACAGCTTACCCAAACAATATTCATGTGTTCACAGGAAACGTCATCTGTGCATCTCATCCGCAGTTTAGGTGCTACTTGTATAAACGCGCTATCTTTAAAATCCACAGCGCGGTTCCCCCAAACAGTCTTACAGCTATGATGACATGAACCAAAAGCTCATATTAAGATGTTTCTGGGAACTGATTCACTGTTCAATTTTTACTCTGGAGTGCCTTAGATTTCACAAAGAATTGTCCAGGCTATTTTCAAATTTTAGCCAAATATATACATTAGCATACACATTACATTAGCGGCAACCATTTTAACACATACGGCTACAATGGGAGCATTACGCTGTCTTTAGTTGGACATATCTGCTGAAAGCAGAACAGTAACTCAATGCCATCAGAGCATATAAGATAACCATTAAATGTGTGGGGTATTTTTGTTTCACATTTATGTAATTTCAGTGTAAAACCAAAATTGGTAGAATTAGTTGTCGGTATATACAGTGTGCAAGAAGGAAGAAGGAAAGAAGAAGAACTACTCAAGATGTACAAAAAAAATTCACAAACAAAAAAATATTTCAGTTCTGAAAAAGTTGGAATGAATTGTACACATTATCATGTGCAACTACTCTACATTTAAATGTGAATTATTTTGGGTCAATGTGGAAACTAATGTTAGAATTAGTGATGTTCACATGTCCATCCATTTGTTCATGTTTCCGGACTGTACAGGACAAGCTACACTCTAAAAGACTAATCAGAACCTATGGGTCTTGGGGCTATACAGAACATTTTTCTTCTCTTATTCTTCTTCTCTTGGCTTGACAAGGTACCTGCAAGGGCCATTCCTAGCAGGATTCAGTTCCTACTATTTGCTGCTTAGCGACCAGAGCAGTTGGGGTTCAAGACCAGGAAGTCAACCATCAGCCACACCGTAGCTCTGTGCGTTCTTACTGATTATAAATATGGGCAATGTTTCATGTTGATATTCAACACAGAGCTTGACTTGGTTGACTGGAATGATCTGTGTGGCATCCTGGAAATTTGTAGGATCCATTGCTGGGCATCAAGGTCAGCATACACAAGGCTGCGTGGAGACAGAATCTGATTTCTTCCCTGTAAATTCTGGTATTTGTTGGGAACATGTTCTTGCTCCTACAGTGTTCTACGTTTGCATGCACCTGGTGTTGGTTAAAGATGTGGAACCCAGTGGCACATGTGCCTTTATTGGTGAGGAAAGGTTTACTGACCTTCACTTTGCAGATGACAATGTGATTTTTGTGGAATAAATGGATGCCCTGATTGTGGCATTTGAGAAGCTGAGTGAGAATTCCGCTGGACTCAGGCTTTCATTGATTTCCTGACCTCAGCCACCAGAAGTGTAGTGAAGGTGCTGAACCTGAGAAACTGACTTATCTCAGCAGTGACATTCATGTCTCTCAGATGTTTGACTTTGAGATCAAGAGAATCGTGGGAAAAACAGAGTCAAGGATCACTAGGCAGAGGTATCTGGTGAAGCCAGGAAAACAATGGTCCATGTTTTTAGGATCCTGGTACTTCCAAACTTACTGTATTACTGTGAGACCAGTGACCTAAGGAGATGACATTGACTGCTTTAATGTTTCCCATAATCTCACTGGTGGCCAACTGCACTTCCCAGAGTGCACCACAGCGCCAGCAGAGTTCCAGTGTTTCAAAGGTATGTAAATAATGGCTAGCGAGAATGTGGATGGTGTCAATTCAGCAAGTTCATGAGCGATTATAATGATGACATGCTCTCCTAAGTTGAGAGGGTTATCTAGAGGAGGTGTAGCACCTGTGATGAACTTCTACTGTGCCCCGATGATGTCTTGTTGTCCATACTTCATGAGGTGTGTTTACATCGTGCCCTAAACCGGAACTCTGTTGAAACCGACCTCTCACGTAAGTCACGAACTGTGAGGCGAACTGTGAAACAGTGTATTACAGCCATGTTGACAGGCTTTGTTAGGCAAGATCCACCGCAGAGGTGCTTCGGTGCTTCGGTGCTGATGAAACCATCAAGGAGACACCTAGGCATCATGTGGTGTTAGGGGATAGATGACCACTTGTGAGATGTAGGAAAGATCTGGCTGTCTGTCTGGATGGGAACCAACCGGGACCCAACGGGGATGCATGAAAATTCAGTAAGGTATATCTTATATATTATATTCCAATTCTAAGGTGGAACTATGATAGTATACTAAGGTATATATAAATATCTAAAAAGGAAGAGTAAAATAGAAGACTAGAGTGGAGCCACTTAGGTGCCTGGCCTTGAGAACCAGGGATGGTAGGTTGAAAAGCTATTTGCTTGTGCTCCCAGACCTGACCTGTTTGGAAAATGGTTTCCAGCATGCTTATTTGTGACTACAAATACTTTTATTTCTTAATAAGTTGCTAAAACATTTTTTTAAACTATAAAATACATCCACAGTAAGTAACTTCCCAGAGTTAAAGAAAAAAACAGTAATTTGAACTAAATACAAATCAGTGTTACACAAAAACAGCAAGGGGACGAGGGAATGAATGCTTAATTAAAGAACAAACTGCTGCAAAAGAGGTCACCTGACGCTTCCAGTTGATACAGAAACAGCTGTGGTGATGTGATGGAGGCAAAATGTGGCACAACCGTGTCTGACGAGCACACAACCTGTGTTCAGTTAACCCGTGTTCTGCCAAATATTTCTGAACAACAGTGTATGAAGCCAAGCTGGAGGCAGGTCACAAACGCACAGTCGAACAGGCCCCATTAAAGCCACAAGGCCTGACCGCTTTGTTTTAGTGGTACGAAGCAGAATAAAAGAGCGAATGAATAACGTTAGTCGAGCCCCTGGGGGAATAAACCTGATGTAATCACAGGTGGCAATCAACCAAAGTCTCGATGGATGAGCTCCACAGAATGTTTGCCGTGAACATAATGGTTTTTCTGGCTGAACACATTTTGATTATGACGTAGCAGCCTCAGTAAGAACAAAGCTCATCCAAAGTCTATATGAAATGCTTAATGTAAAATGTGTTAAAATGCAGATTTTTGCCACTTTGTGCAACATAAAACCTTAACACGGCAACTACAAGAACCTCAAAATGTATTTTAATGTAAAAACCAAAACATGCCACGTGTGGGTCCGAAAGTACGGCACAATGTGAGACAGAATGGCGATGTGTTAAACCATGTCACTAAAACAAACAAACAAACAAACATTACCTGGCATGCAGCTGTGTGAAGGGGAGACGGTCATGCAGTTATGACAGAATGCTGCTGTGCTTGTTGTTTGTGCTTTTCATACAATAAACCTGTGTTTATCCTGTGCCACAATGAAACCTGGGTGTTAGTCTAACAGGCGGCAGCAGCACTTCTGATCATTCTTGGAAACAAAATGTCATTTTAGACTTTATTGCACAACAATTGCAAGTAAACAAATTAATTCATACAAGTAGCAGCTTATGATTTATACGAAACAAAATGCAAAATTCAACTTGTTCTCGTTTCTCAAATGTGAGGATTTGCTCCTTTTGTACTGAATGTATTGTGAGGACTAATGTGTTTGATTTTGTCATGATTTGTTTTCCCAACTTAAAGTTGTAAGGCCTTTGGGTTTTTAAAGATTTAAGACATAAAAATAATTTTCTTTGCACCACTATAATTTTATTCCTGAGCACTTAAATAACCCTGGTATATCCATCCATCCATCCATTTTCTTCCGCTTATCTGAGGTCGGGTCGCAGGGGCAGCAGCTCAAGCAAAGCCACCCAGACCTCCCGATCCACACACACCTCCCCCAGCTCCTCCGGGGGGAACCCCGAGGCCTTCCCAAGCCAGCTGAGAGACGTAGTCCCTCCAGCGTGATCTGGGTCTTCCCCAGGGCCTCCTCCCAATGGGACGTGCCCGGAACACCTCTCCAGCGAGGCGTCCAGGGGGCATCCGGAAAAGATGCCCGAGTCACCTCAGCTGGCTCCTTTCGACGTGGAGGAGCAGCGGCTCGACTCCGAGCTCCTCCCAAGTGACAGAGCTCCTCACCCGATCTCTGAGGGAGCGCCCAGCCACGCTGCGTAGGAAACTCATCTCAGCCGCTTGTACTCGCAATCTTGTTCTTTCGGTCATGAGCCAAATCTCATGACCATAGGTGAGGGTCGGAATGTAGATTGATCGGTAAATCAAGAGCTTTGCCCCCCTACTCAGCTCTCTCTTCACCATGACGGGCCAATACAGCGACCGCATCACTGCAGACGCTGCACTGATCCATCTCTCGATCTCACGCTTCATCCGTCCCTCTCTCGTGAACAAGACTCCGAGATACTTAAACTCCTCCACCCGAGGCAAGGACACTCCACCGACCTGAAGAGGGCAAAGTACCTTTTTCCGGTCGAGAACCATGGCCTCGGATTTGGAGGTGCTGATTTTCATCCCGGACACTTCACACTCGGCTGCAAACCACCCCAGTGCACACTGAAGGTCCTGGTTTGATGAAGCCAACAGGACCACATCATCCGCAAACAGCAGAGATAAGAGTCTGTGGTTCCCAAACCGGACCCCCTCTACACCCTGACTGCGCCTAGAAATTCTGTCCATAAAGATAATGAACAGAATCGGTGACAAAGTGCAACCCTGGCGGAGGCCAATGTGCACTGGCAACAGGTTTGACTTACTACTGGCAATGCGAACCAAGCTCCTGCTGCAGTCGTACAGGGAACGGATAGCCCTTAGCAAAGGACCCCGGACCCCGTACTCCGTACTCCCAGAGCACCCCCCACAGGGCACCTCAAGGGACACGGTCAAACGGTTTCTCCAGATCCACAAAGCACATGTGGACTGGTTGGGTGAACTCCCATGAACCCTCGAGCACCCGATGGAGGGTGTAGAGCTGGTCCAGTGTGCTGTGACCAGGACGAAAACCACACTGATCCTCCTGAATCCGAGGTTCGACTATCGCTAACCCTTGTACATAAATATTTAAAAGCTGTCTGCTTCAGAAATAAAATGTGCTATTTATTGTGGATTTTGGCATGTTGAATTCAAATATGACAATAACAATGGCTAATTTGTGACTGTTTCCAAGATATACAAGGTTTTACATTTTGTGTCTACATAATTATATTGTGTTAACAAGTAGAGTTTTCAAGAAAAATTGTAAACATAGTTTTTTTTATGTTTCTCTGATAGTTTGTATAATATTTCACCTGTTCTCTTTTTGTAACACTTTATAAATCAGCAAAAGGGTTATATATTAATCCTTAGTAGCATTTCTTAAAACTACAGCCAATCAACAATTTCAAACAATATTTTCATTCTCTGTGGCTCAAAATTAGTAAAGTTTGACTATCTTTATTTCAGAAGTATTTTGGCTATAGACCAGTGTAAGGGATTAATAATGTGATTTTGCCAATATGATCAATATTCACGCTGTCTGGAAGCAATTTAGAATTTCTGCCCCTGAAGGGGAGAAATTCAAAGTGACAACACAACATCACCGAGATTTGGTAGCGACATCATAGATCACATTGGGCTTCCCCCGATCTGTTTGAGGCATGCTGGGAAGGACAATCAGAGTAAAGCGAGACAGCGTGATGTCAGCTGGCTGCTTGCTCAAACAAACTAAACCAAGATGGCGGTAAATGCTCCAAGACAGTTTATTTCTGCATAAACATAATATGTATGTCATATACTTTGTATAGGTTAATGAGAAATAAACACTTCTAAATCTAAAAATGCTGTTGTGATTTACAAAACATTTTATGATTGTTAGCTTGCATGCCCCGCAGCACGCATCAAGGAAGTGGGTCAGGTGATGGGTCATGTCAAACACACGCTTCCTCCTGCAGTCCATCTGCATGACTGTGACTATTGCCCAGAGATAAATATGTCCTCCTCAGTAAAATGAGCTGTAATTTTGAAACATTTTACAAAAATAAGACTACTTTATAATGCTTGGATTTTGGTAGAAACTAAATTGTTAGTTTTCTGAAATCTGATGGGCCACACAGCTTTTTAACAAGCCTAATTTTCAGTGCGTCACTGTGTAAAGAAGCTTGATTTTTGTTTCCATTTCAGTGTAAGATATCCATGTGAATTCTGCAAATTAAAGGCTTCATCATCAGAATAATTTTGCTGCCCCCCGCCCCCTCTGTGCTAGCTTGTCAAAAGTCATCCTTTTTTTAAAATCCTTAATCTGTGTAAATACAGTTTCAAACAAGGCTGAGCTGTGAGCAGAAAGAGGTCACAGTCAGCTCATGTGCGAGTCAAATCCTCAGCTGTTCCGTTTCACCCACACATCTGTTTTAACCTCAGTGATGTTTCTTCTTCAATTTATTGGTGGTTATATTTAGTTCCGGGATTCCCTGAAGTCCTCCACGGCTCACTAACGATTAAACCTCAGTGGGAGGTTCAAACCCCTCAGGCGGTGAAGTGTGGTACTCTGCTGCACAAAACCTCTTTGTTTTTTTGTTTTAATGGTCAGTCAAACTGTTGCACCTCAAACTGGACACAAGTGTAAAGAAAAACAAATCCACAGCAGACTGCAAAAAAAAGGAACCACAGCGCTCATAATCTCTCCATATGCTACTTTTGAAAAGCTCTAAAATATCTAATGTGGCCATAAAAGAAGAGAGCTGATAGCAGAAGTTCCTTTAACTTCCCATTAAACTCAGTCACTGCTGCTGGTTCCACATGACATTAAAAAAACCTGATACACAAAACAAATACCAACTCTTCCTGCTCTTTCACAGTCCACTGCAATATAATAGTTATTTCCTCTTTATATGTGCAATTTTTAATACGTCAGGCACATTTTAAACATTTTAAGCCCACTAAAGCCCACCAGAAGGAGTTTTCCTTACCACCATTGCCTGTGTGCTTGCTCACTGGGGTTGCTAAGGTTCTCGTATGAAGCGTCTTGGGGCATCACTGATTTCAATCAATCAATTTTTTTATATAGCGCCAAATCACAACAAACAGTTGCCCCAAGGCGCTTCACATTGCAAGGCAAGGCCATACAATAATTATGTAAAACCCCAACGGTCAAAATGACCCCCTGTGAGCAAGCACTTGGCCCTTTTAACAGGAAGAAACCTCTAGCAGAACCAGGCCCAGGGAGGGGCAGTCCTCTGCTGGGACTGGTTGGGGCTGAGGGAGAGAACCAGGAAAAAGACATGCTGTGGAGGGGAGCAGAGATCGATCACTAATGATTAAATGCAGAGTGGTGCATACAGAGCAAAAAGAGAAAGAAACAGTGCATCATGGGAACCCCCCAGCAGTCTACGTCTATAGCAGCATAACTAAGGGATGGTTCAGGGTCACCTGGTCCAGCCCTAACTATAAACTTTAGCAAAAAGGAAAGTTTTAAGCCTAATCTTAAAAGTAGAGAGGGTGTCTGTCTCCCTGATCTAAATTGGGAGCTGGTTCCACAGGAGAGGAGCCTGAAAGCTGAAGGCTCTGCCTCCCATTCTACTCTTACAAACCCTAGGAACTACAACTACGATTTGGCGCTAACAAATAAAGTAAATTGAAACTGAATTGAATTAACACCCTTATTTAGAAATTTTAAAAGAGAGGGATTTAAGGCCTGATTTACCAAAAGAATAGCATGTCTAAAAACATGCACAAAACACCACAGTTTCTGCAACAAATAAATAAAAAATAATTCAAATCAAATGAAAAACTGTATATGCTGATTTACTGACGGTGCGCATTGAGGATTATGTCTTTCAAATGCTCATAATAGCACGTATTGTCCATTTAACATGTTAGCCTTCATGAATAAGCAATCTGGAGTGTGTCCACTCGAGTGCTCAAAATGCAAACAAGTGAAGCCTTTTCAAAGCTAAAGGTAATTTCAGGGGCTGCGAATGAGAGTGTAAAGGCCCCCTGACACTTGCACGACTTTAATGTGAGCACTTGCACGCACTCTGCCTTGCAGGTGAGTAAACTCATCACAAACCCGTTGTAAACTGTGTGCGGCTTCTTGCATGTGCACAAAGAAAATTCTGAAATGTTCAAAATCTCCATCACGCATTAATTACATGAATGTCAAGTGAACATTGCGCAAACAATTCAAAAACACTGGGTGAGTGCGTCAGCGCACCGCTTCAGAGCGCAGCTCGTCTGAATGATTATAACAAGATACTAAATCTATCATAAACGTACTTTTATAGCTACTTATAAGAAGGAATGAACATGCAACTGTTTTACGGAGCTATTACAATATAAACATTAGAAATAATTACATTAGAAATAATTACCTTTTTAGACTTTCTCCACCTCATTAAGCGCAGAGAGATGGAGGAAAAAAAAGCAGCAGCTGGAACAGCCCCCTGTTATTCTGGCAGCGATTGGGGACATTTTCAACAGCCTCCTTGGAGAGAAAATGATTAATCTGCTACAAAATAATTATTTTATATATGCAGCGTTCAATGGAACAAAGCGCAGCGTCCAGTGGAACAAAGTACAGCGCCCAGTTGGGAACACAGCGGGTGGGATCGTCATGACGAGTGCGCGGCTCAAAGTCATGTAAGTGTCAGGGTGCCTTAATTTAGCACGTTTGAAACCTTGGTGTTGTCCAATCAACGCAGATGTGCATAAATCTGATTCAGTCATTCCTCGAGTGCTGTTTGTGGTATTACGCATTTCTTTATTATTACTCTACAATCATCTTTAACACAGAAACATCCCCATTAAACAATTGATAGCGGCCTATGTTTAACTAAAGTAAACATCCACAGCCTAAATAAATTTAAATGTCACATTTACCATGCTACAACAATAATGTGACAGTTTAATGTGAGCGGTGCTGAATTTGGACTTGTGCAGATATTGATTTAATTTATTTTTGATTTAATACATGTTCAATAAATGACATTTTCAGTTAAAATGTGTGCCCGTGTTATGTTAGCTGATTTACGAGGTCTATTAGAAAAGTATCCGACCTTATTATTTTTTTCAAAAACCATATGGATTTGAATCACGTGTGATTACATCAGACATGCTTGAACCCTTGTGGGCATGCGAGAGTTTTTTCACGCCTGTCGGATACATCATTTGTCTGTGGGCAGTCTTTGAGTGAGGAGTGGCCCACCCTCTCGTCGATTTTTTCATTGTTTAGGAATGGCTCAGAGACTGCTGCTTTGTTTGATCAAAATTTTTTCAAAACTGTAAGGCACAACTGAGTGGACACCATTCGATAAATTCAGCTGGTTTTCGGTAAAAATTTTAACGGCTGATGAGAGATTTTGGTCTGGTAGTGTCGCCGTAAGGACGGCCCACGGCGCCTGACGGCGATCTGCGCTTCGAGGCGGCAGCATCTCGCCGTTTCAAGTTGAAAACTTCCACATTTCAGGCTCTGTTGACCCAGTAAGTCGTCAGAGAACAGAGAACTTTCAGAAGAAGTTGGCATGAGGAGTTTATTCGGACATTCCATTGTTAACGGACATTTTGTAATGAAAGAACGTGCGGGCAGAGTTGCATTTCGGGCCGGACCCGACCGCGGGGGGTCGCGACAGGAAAAACACCTCCGTTGGAAACCTTAACGGGCAAGTTGGAACATGCCCAAGCTGTTAAACAATTTCTCAGTTACTCACTTGTTGAAAGCCATCAAAATCCGCCTGAATTTTACAAATGGTTTTCAACACGCACGTGTTTTTCCTGTCGCGGCGCACACAGATTCGTCGAGTCGTCACAGAAACGACTCGGCGAATTTGCGCGCACGTCTTTCACTACAAAATGTCCTTAAACAGTGGCATAAAGTCCTCATACCGGCCTCTTCTGAATCTTCTCTGTTCTCTCACGACGTCTTAGGTGAATTAAGCCTTAAATTAGGATGTTTTCAGCTCGAAACAGGCCGACGACGGCGCCTGGAAGCGCTACGCGACATCCCGCTCCGTGGGAAGTCCTTACACCGACAGAAACACCCCATAATCTCTCATCAGCCGTTAAACTTTTTACCGAAAACCAGCTTAATTTCTCGAATAGTGTCCACTCGGATATTCCTCACAGATCCAGAAAAAATTTTTGATAAAGCAACGCGCGCCGTCTCGAGCTGCGTGTGAAACAAAGGAATTCAGCCAAGAGGGCGGGACCACATCTCACTCAAGGCCTGCCCACAGGGAAATGACGTCACCGACATGCGTGAAAAAACTCACGTTCAAGCATGATTGGTGTAATCGCACATCATTCAAATCCATATAGTTTTTTTTTTAAATAAAAAGGTAGGATACTTTTTTGATAGACCTCGTAGCCACCTTGACACTTGCATGAATTTGATCCCTGCACTGGCACGTAAGATTGATATGTTTTCGTGTATCTCGTGTCTGAAGCAGGAAAGAATGCCTTCAGTTTTTCAGCTCTCTCTGATTGGAACGTTCTCCAAGCCGACCTGAAACTGCCCAGACTGACCTCCGGTCTATTTTACAAGATCGTGAATGGGATTCTTTTGTGCAATGCCTTTGTTTCTAAATCTAGATCTGCCTGATACTTTACACCATGTGCAGTGTTATTATGACCAAGTGGCTTGTATTTTATTTATTACTAATGTTCTCATGTTGATGTTAACCTGTCCTCTGTGACATGTGCTACTGGCTTTCTTGGCCAGGTCATCCTTGTAAAAAAGGTTTCGATCTCAATGGAATTCTACCTGGTTAAATAAACGTGGTATTACTATTATTATATTGTAAGCTTGTTGTAAACTGTGTGAGGCCCTGCGTGCATTGACATGCAGTGTTTGCGAATAGCTTCATAGCTAGTTCACACAAGTGACAAGAAATTTATGCGTGCCAGTAATTTTGAGCATTTCAAAATTTTCTTTGCACACTGACACGCAGCCTCGCACAGTTTAATTTTATGATGAGTTTACTTACTGGCACGCAAGAAGATCAAATTCGTGCAAGTGTCAAGGTGGCATTTGTAACTCACAAAATCCTCATTTACATACTGCGGCCGTTACTCTCAGTAAACCACCTGCAAAACGTTCTCCACCCCAGTGAGGAAAAGTTTGGAAAGCCCACGTGGTTTAGCACCAGTTACCTGAGGTCTGAGTAAAACAGGCCCTTTGTGTTTGTGGAGAAATTTTGTCAATCAGGTGTACCAATTTCAGTGACATATTTTGTTGAGCGCAGGTTACTGTGACTGAGCAGTCAGAGCCAAAGACTCACAACGGAGTCCTTTTTTGGTGGGGTGGGGGGAGTCTCTCACACACACACACACACACACACACACACACACACACACACACACACACACACACACACACACACACACACACACACACACACACACACACACACACACACACACACACACACACACACACACACATTAATGGTGCTCTGTAGAAAAAGTTAGAAGAAAATACACAACTACTCTTCTGGTTACGCTGACCGAACAGTCCCCCTACAAAAAAATCGGTCCTCCCTGATGACGCGGTTCACGGATTAACACCTCGTTTCTGCTTTAAACTGCCTCCAGTCATCATCTGTCTCAGCGACAGATATCTGAAGCTTTTGTGCAACAATCATTTCCACATAAATTCAGCATTATTTCATCATAAAAAGGCGGCGGAAGCGATCAGTGTGCCGTGGCTAAATGAGCTGCTACCTGATGTGTTCACTGTGCATCGGACATTTCAAAAGATCACTGAATTTCGCTTTGTCTCTGCTTAAAACTGACATTAGAATGATTTAACAGGTTTTACCTTTATCATCTAATTGTTAATAATACCATTAATCCATTTGATTGCTTTGGGTGAAGAGACTCCTTCTCAGACGTGCTGCTGTGGTCTGAAATGACGCATACGCAGATGCTAGGGGCGGACTGTTCGGTTTGCAACACAGGCTGAACATCTGATCAAATAAATCTCTGAATCAAATGCACACAGACACGGGACAATCCTCAATTTTTCGCACACAGACAGCAAGCAGGGGCAGTGACAGATTAGCCGGAGTACGGATGAACGGGATGAAGCAAGAAACAAAGTGCATGGATGAAAGAGGAGTAAGGTGATTGAGGAGGTGCTAACAGCAGGAGATGGATACATATGTGTGACTGTCATCTGCCCCCAAAAGAGGGAAAAATGAAAACCCACAGCAGACTCTAGAATCTGCATGTTGGATGACCTGGTTGATGACAGGAAGCTGGTGATTACTGAAACCCCTGGAAACAGCCCCCCCCGCCAATCAACAGGCAGGTGCTCCAAGTTCATTCACAATTAACACACGACATCTGAGTTCAACTGAAGTGCATGAAGTTAGGTTGATGTGACTCTGCGCGCTCCTGATTTCTTCTTCACTGTCCTTACTCCTGACAGGACATTCTTAGCAGAAGTGAGTGGACATCCTCTGAAGTTTTGGACCTCCTGCAGATCCATGTATATTTGAGTTTGAATGAGACTGGTGTCCTACTGCAGTTACAGCGGCTAAAAGTGCGTCTTATCCAGCACTGTTTAAGGCTACATGGTTCCCCGCATTTTATAGAGTAAAGGTGGCACTGAAGTACAAGTCGCATTTATTTGGGAAACATCAACAACTACCACTTCATGCAACAAGAAGCAATATTAATTTAATTGTCACATTATAGATGTAGTTATTTATTCATACCACAACAACCCATTAGTGGACAGAAGCTAACGAGCTTTATTTTTTGTAGAGTAAACTGCTTCTTTTGGCCACTGAACAGGCCTCCATATATCAGGTAAATGTGCAGTGCAATATAACATTTGAAAATGTGGTGCATTATTTATTTATAATTCAAACACTGCTTTAGCCATCACAAGAGAATGAGTTAACTCAAGCTATTGTAACAGGTGTAAAACACGAGTAAACTGCTTCTTTTGGAAACTGAATATATGTTCACGTGAGGTAAACCTTCAAAAACACATCTGTAAAACATTCATAAAAGATACATTTTCGCTTACTTCACTTGTATACTATACTACTCGCCCAAACAAGTGTTGTGCAAGTAGTATAAAAAGTCATATTCTCTCTCTTTCTCCATGAAAGCATTATTTCTTAAAATTACAAAAGAATATTTTTCTGATTCAGATCTGCTGCTGCTGCTTCTGCTACGGTGTCTTAATCTCACAACCTCATTCAGCATACAGGAGCAGCTTGTCACATATGCAGACATCGCCATCTTATGGCCATAGATGATAATGCAGTATTTTTCATATATAGGGTGCACTGGAATAGAAATTGCAGAAAACCTCCCAAACTAGTTTAAAAAAAGAAAAAACAAACAAACAAAAAACCAGACATACACTCTGAAAAATACAGTTAATGTGGTAGGACACCGGTCTCCTGCACGCTCAGATATACGTGGCTCCACAGGGAAAACTCATAACTGAGCTGACCTTTTGCGCAATGTTGATCCTGTCGTGCAGAAAGTACAACAGGAAGTCGAAATGTTTTCACAAATACCACCAAAAGTACTGATCCTTGCATCATACAAATAGTTTTCAAAATAAGCAAGATGAATTTAAAGTTTCTGAGTAATTGCATATGTGCACATTAGCCAACAGTAAACATGGGCCTTTTCATCAGATGCTGCAAATTCCTATTTTATATAAATAGGCCATTTATTTGATTTGAATGGATGCTTATGGGGATTACAGATCGCAAGACATGCAAAAATGAAAACAGACTCCAACATACAGTTATATGCAAATACACATTCTAAATTTCCTGGATGCCTAAAACCTGCGGACAGCCCTGTGCAAACACAAATACACAATGTACTGATGCAAAACCATATCATGTTGTGTAAACTGTGTGTTAACTTATTTTCAAGCTAGCGACATGCTAAATAGCAATGCTAGCTGGCTTAGTAAGCCACTCAGCTAGCTGGTTTGTCTGCGTTAGTTGAAGGAAATGTTCTTTTTTTTTTAATGGTTCACTCTTGTCATAGCGCTATATCTGTTTTTAGAGCAGTTTATCCTCCGTGACCGGACGAGCTGGCGAATGGGACGATGCCTCCTTTTTGGGCACTGTGGTTCTGTGGTCTGAATGATCAACAGCAAAAGAAGTCTTTTGTGATTAGGGAGCAACAAGAATTATTATGCCCCCCCATGTGAATCCACAAATTGCTACAATTACATTGGAAGAAACTGATTTTACTGTAAGGGGGGAATAAACAAACAACAAAAAATCAGTGAGGCTCGGAATGCGGGTGCATAAAAGTGTGGACTCATTAAAAGTCACTTTACCTTCTCCTTGTCACTAGCCTCTCTTGCTACAGTGGAACCCTAGAGCAAAACAGGACAGAAAATAAGACATTACTCCCCCTTCCCCTGTTGTAAGCAATCTAACTGATAATGTGAAGTCGTTCAGCTTCGTAGCCTTTTGCTCATCACATTTACTTTCTTTTCCCGCAGATACCAACAGAACCCTTCTGTTAGTCTGAAAACATAAGCTACAGAATAACAAGAAAGAAAGTAAGTACTGTCAAGGCCCTGAGGCCGCTAGTGTCGGTGCTGATCTCCAGATTCCGCAGCATTAACTGGGTGAAAGTCTACGACTCCCCCTGGATGGGGTACAAGTTAGTTCCCAACAAAGGATGGCACAAATTTGCAGCTGGATGGACTGGGACAATGCAGATGAAGTGTCTTGTCCAACAGCACAGACAGGTAGCATGACTGAAAATCAAACACACGTCTACGAAGCCGATGCAGCAGATGTTTTTTTTTACTCAAGCTTTGTAAAGCTCTGAAAAAACCTTGTAACTGTTAAAATGGCCTAAGTAGTGGGTCACCCCTTTGAGTTGAGTCTGCTTGAGGTTTCTTCCTCAATATCATCAGAGAGAGTTTTCCTTACCCCTGTCACCTGTGTGCTTGCTCTTGGTAAGGTTAGACCTTACTTGAGTGAAGTGCCTCGAGGCAGCTTTGTTGTGATTTAGCACTATATAAAATGTAATAAATTGAAAAATTTAATTGAAAATACATGTTGGGAGCCCAACTCCTTACCTCACTGAGCTATGTGCTCTACTATAGATACAAGACATTTTCTGTGGTTACACATCGTGCAGCTGGTGTGAAGAAAAAAAAGAAAACATGCTGCGACGGTTCCGTGCACGCGAAATCACAGCAGCTTTTCCCCAGCAGCTGCGCGATGTGTAACCATATCGCGCAGCTGAAAATAAATAAATAAATACATACATGTCACTCACAGGCAGTGTTGGGGAAAGTAACTTTGGAAAGTTACTTCATTAGTTAATCTATACAGTTATATTTTACAGTTACTTCTTACATTTACTTCATTAGCAGTTGCGGACACCTTGTCAGCAGCTGCTGAATTTAATTAATAAAGTTACTCATAATCTAATTTGGTTATTTTTAAGATTTAGTACTCAGAAAAGTAACTATTAGTTACTTTGCTGATTAGTTACTTTTCTGATTGCTCAATCTTACGAGTAACCAAGTTAGATTACTCATTACCTTATTAGTTACATTACTTATTAGTTGCAAGTTTTCTGCAGATTCTAATAAGTAATTGCATAAAGCTGCTAATGAAGTAACTGCATAAAGCACCTGTATAAAGCAACTAAAAAAGTAACTAAAAAAGTAACTTGTCAGAGTTACTTTCCACAACACTGCTCACAGGATTCAAACCCGCACCTTCCAAAAGCTGTGATTGCAGTCAGAAACTTTACCAAGTGAACTACCATCGCTGTCCTGTAAAAGGTGCTGAACACCGCCTCATATTAGGAAGCACATGGACGTATTAAAAAACAAAATGATGCACCATATTAAAAACATTGCATTGTATTAAATCCCTCTTATCAAGTGGGCAATACAAATATGATCCATCTATTCCTCTGTAGATGACCCATGGTCACTGACGCACAGTCATGAAATGACATGAATGAGAAGCAGGTCGCTCGTCTCATTCATGTCCACATCTGCTGGCGCGTGTCCTGCCATGTCTTGTCGATATGCATGTCTTGTGGACAGCGCGCCGCAGGACACCGCGTCATGTGGAACAGAGCGCACGTGGGTGACGTGACAGTCAGATCACCTGCTGCGTGTTATGATCTGACTGTTCGTTTCAACCTGGGGGCAGCCTGTCCATGTGCGCACTGTGTGCACGTGCTCACTCGTTGCAGCCCATCGCCACAGTGATATATATGTTTTTATTTATGTCCACCTGATGACAGCAAACACACACGTGCGTCACAGTGGTCAGTTGTTAGTCCATGTCCGTCCAAGCACAGTACTGTCCAGCTGGGATGTCCAGAATGATAGATCTCCACGGCTGCTTCTGTCAGAGGCCACACCTCCTGTCAACTCAGCGCACAGACCAAAGCCACACTCGTGGGGCACTTAGACAAATGTCACTGTGAGTATGACAGTGATTGTCTGCAGTCTGTTGTCATGCCAAGATGGCGAATGGCCAGACATTTTCTAAGTGCCGTGCGTGTCAGCTGGAATTTGGCTGACACCTGCCGTGAGAGGGTTCGATGAGCTCGCACAGTGCACACTCTGTCTTTCAGCTGCTGGTGTGTGCAAATAGTTGTAGCAACAAGTGTACGAGGTGTTGGAAGCAGCTACAAAATTACATGGTTTGCATACGATTCCTGCTTCATGCGCAATTTGACCAAATTCGTGGTACGTGTGAAGGGGCTCTAAGCACCATCACCAGTGGACCTCAGGGCCTAGATAGGACTTGAAAAATTAAGTCCTCCCCTCTTACCTTCAGATCATATTTTTTGTAGACAGAAAGGCGGTGGGAAAAGACATTACGCGTCACAATCATGTAGGTCTCATCTCCGTCCACCGTGAGCCGGTACATCCCAAGAAACTGAGGCAGTAACGTGTTGCCATGACACTCCACAATAAACTACAAACAGAGAGAACAGAACATCCATTTAAAAATCTATTCATCGTCATTATGGTGCCAACTGCCTGCATTAGAGAGGAGAATAGCAACAATAAAAGGCTCATAAACACAGCGTGACCTCTTTTTGTCTCACTACGGCTCTGTAATCAAATGGCAGATGATGACTATACAGGCTCTAAGAGGACTAAACATATTTTGAAATTTATTCAGGCTATTAAATGTCACAGATCAGAATATGTTTAAAAAATAAGTCAAAAGAACAAAAGAAAAAGATGGATGCAGATACAACAATACCAGTGCAAACGCAACCAACCTGCACGTACAGTACATGTTGGGACATTATAGCGCACACGCGATGCTGATATTTTGATGTGGCATGAACAGGAAGATCAAAAGGTCAATCAAGATCATTTAATAGTTTGAACGTTACATTTTCCGCTTTAACTTTGAAACAAAGAGAGCCAGAAGGATGATGTAAGGCGCATGTAAATAAGAAAATACATCTTCCTATTCTAATGTATATGAGACAGTTGCATTTTGTGATTTATATGCACTCTACATCATCTTTCTAGCTCTTCTTGTTTCAGTGTTACGTAGAAAAATGTGATATCTAGATCGTCACACAAGCTGTCACATAACATCATACATTAACATTATCATGAAACCACGTAGAAATCAGAATGTGGTAATCTGTTTGTTGATTCATATGCGCTTGAGATCATCCCTCCAGCTTTCTTTGTTTTAAAGTTATTGAGGAAGATGTTATTTTTTGTATAGGGGTCCAGGCCTATAATCATTTGACCCCTAATTTTCTTTGTCACATGACATGATCCAGTCATTTCTTTTTCTAGTGGCTGTCACTTATTAAGCCCCTTTTACACCGGGCTTGCATACAGATGCATTGTGATGCATATTGAGTATGCCGGAAAATCGCACAGACATGCCGTCGTCTCTGTGAAGGCTGGTGTACGATGACGTATGGTTGCGTTTATCGTCTTGCTTACAGTTGCTTACTGCCATATACAGTATGTAGCCCTTACTGCTATATAAACCTATTTTTCTGTCTCTCCTGCCTAGTTTTTGGGGGGTTTTGTGGCATTGTGGAAATGCGCAAACTTGCTTAAAAACTGCGTACTTTCTGCGTCCAGTGCTCTGCGCCGGAAAAATTAAACGTTTAAAATTTTGCATCTGTCTCACATACCCATTTGCTTCTCTCAGCGTACTCCCGCATAAGGCTGCATAAACTCTGCCTAGAGCTGCTTAAGCTCAGCGTAGAGCTGTTTAAACTCTGCGTAGAGCTGCTTAAAATCTGTGCAGTTGGTACACCGCATTATACAACTCTACATAGGCTCAGTGTGAAAGGGCCTTTAGTGACAAAACTTGCACTTTATTTGCTTACATCCACATTTGTGACACAAATCTTGTATATATATCATTTGTAACGACCAAAAAGCTTTGTCTGTATGATTATATGTATAGGTCTGTTTACAAATGAGCATTTACAAACTTTACTCACTTCTTTAATTGTAATTTGTTGTATTTAATAATTTTATATCACTACTACTATTTTTGTAATATTCACCAACACATTTATGCAGAGACAGCTATGGGAGAGGATGAATTCTCTGAATGCTTGTTAAGAAGTCGATTTGAAACGCTGAGCGTCAAAATAGATGACATTTACGCAGTTACAGGATTCAGGGAAATATAGCTTAAATGCTATCACCTGCTAGCATCCAGCAGCCCAGCTGCATGATCTGCATCTGTCCACAAACTGAGCATGACTGTGCATCCACATCACACTGAATTGCAATGCAGTATCAGAACCTTTGAGGAAGTGAAATTTACTCAGCACTAAAAAAATAACATTGTTCACTATATAATTCATGTTTGATAAGAGATTCATGGTGGAAGTATTACGCTGCTTAACACAAAGGAAAAAACAGCTCGTTCTACACACGCCGTATCAGAAGGAAGTGAGACTATGGTGTTGTCCTCATCTTATTTGAATCCTAAACAAACAAGGTATCGTACAGATGATTAATTGCGTTTGTTCGCACGCTTTAAGAGCTGGCAGTGATTCTCAAGTCACATGACCCATCAGCGTGTTGCAGGAGTGAAGATAAAGAATACAGCGTGACTTGTGTTTTAACATTATGACGGGTTATGAGCACCTGATGGTACTTCTTGAGGATGTTGTGCATCTCAGCCACATCCTCACTGCTAATGGTCTTGATGACATAGCGTTTGTCGTACGAGGTGTGGAAGCGGGCTCCGCTCCGCCCCTGGGCATCAGTGTTCAGGGGAGCGCTGCGTGTCAGAGAGTTCTAGAGA
The DNA here is from genome assembly GCF_902500255.1 of Thalassophryne amazonica. NCBI lineage: Eukaryota > Metazoa > Chordata > Actinopteri > Batrachoidiformes > Batrachoididae > Thalassophryne > Thalassophryne amazonica. Next base: position 9,628,315 of record NC_047103.1, read on the forward strand.
CACACAAACCAAAAAAGAGGAAATGCATAATTATCATGTTTATCAGGGTGCAGGTTTATCAAGACTCAGATCTATAGCCTGAAACACATACCTGGAATCAAACCCCAGTCCACACATTGGTGGCCCAACACTCATCCCACAGAGCCATCTGCTGTGCCCACGGACCAAGTTTGCCAAAATGAGTTTCGAAAACTGACAGGGGCCAGTATTTAAGTGATCCTGCCAACAAACTCCCAAAGCGATGGAAGTAATTACGAACAACTTTCTCGGCTGTTGGAACGATAAGAGCTCACAAACGCAACAGAAGAAGACTTTTAACGGACAGAAGAACACATGAAGGTAGGCGTCATGACCAAAATTGGTCTGTTCAGTAAAGACAACTGACAACACATCCAACTCATCATTTTGGTTTAACATTTGGTTGTCTAACCCTGAGGTCAATTTAACTACAAATGTGAGTGACAGGTAGTTGGCGTTCCTGGGCCGTGGCCAGCTCCTGGTTACTTGGCACTAATGTGCACAATTTTTAATGACAGATTGTAAAGAATGAGGAACCCTGACGCTGTCACTATGAGTTTTTTCCTTCATGGTTGACTGCATAATGGAACAAAGGTTTGCTTGATTTGTTTCAGTCGAGCGTCTTTCACAGTGATGTTCCTGTATCACCAGTTAGCATGCTAACATCTCCGAGAGATATCTTGTAAATCACTTCAGAGGTGTTATCTGGCTACAAAAACTGAATTTTTTGGGTTTTTTTTTTTAAGATTTAGAAGTGTTTACTTCTCTCTTTTACAAAATATATGGGAAAATTCCAATATTTTATTATATTTATTATGTTCAATATTTACAGAAACGCAGCTATCTCACAGTGTATTCTGCCGTCTTAGATGATGTGTTTTGACTTGAATTGGCAGTCGCCAAGTTGCTCAACATTTGCATAAAACAAAGTTCTCTTCTCGTTTGGCCATGCCCAGCTAGCGGCATAGCAACCGCTGTTTCTTGTCACTGCAACTCACTCTAATTGAAATTGAATGGCAAGACATTGTCTGCCTCTGTTGCTTGTGTCTAATGTGTCCGTAGGGTTAGTTCTTGTCTGCCTGAGAAGTTGCCATCTTGGACCCAAGGCAGTTCTGTGGTGCGGTGATGGGTTGAACCAGTGCATGCTCCCGGGCCTGAACTGACCCGTTCTTAGTGGCCCTGCTCCATCACATTTGCATGAAGTACACAATAAAACCAGTGTAAGTGTACATCTATGTTCTGTCTGTGTCCATGATTCTCACGTTCAGCCTGAATATAAAGTGATCGGAACCAAAGTCTGCACAGACAAAATAAATGAATTAATTAAAATTAAATTTAAAAACCCTTGTGTGTCAAAGTACTTAAACTCTTAAATGCCTGGACATTGCACTGCACTGACCAGGCCCTTAACACCAACAAGTGCTCACCCATGTAGCCAGTTGAACCCCAGTGTAAACATGTGAGAGACAGGGAGACAGCTGCAGTGATCCGGGACGCAACGAGCTCCAAACACTGCCAACGCACCGGCAGTGTTTGGAGCTCTGACTGAGAATTCACTTGGTAACAGAGGAAAACAAAAGGAAGGCAAGAAATGAGCTGACATGAAAGAAAAACAGTCACAGAGCAACAGTTAACCAGAAAGGACTAAATCAACTTGTTGGCCAAAGAGTTAGCAATGTTTATTTACTGCCATTAAAAAAAGCAGTGACCTTTGCATTTACTTTGACTAATATTTCAATGCAGGCTTTTGCCCCCCCCACACACACACACCCACCCACACACAGCTGCTGCACAACAGACGTAAATAACTTTAGAAGAGCACACAGGGGGCGCACATCTCCCCTGAGGCTGAGCCATCCTGGACTTTTACTTTTGGACTAACGACACTGCTGTATTATCGTTGTAGCTCTGTTTGTCATAACATAGCGACTTCATTCCCATCACCCCTGACCAAATGAATATTTAATGACTAGAAATTGCTGTCTTTTTTTTTTTTTTTTTTTTTAAACACGCTTGGCTGGTCCAGTGACTGTCAAGGTCAAAAATACACAGGATTACCATCTACAGCCTCAAGATGGCCCCGTTGATAGGAGTGACAACTCAGTGCTGCTGCACACTGATCTGACCAAGGAGGATGGCCGAGGTCTTAGAAAACCAACCCCTACCTGGAGTCGCCAACCGAACAATCCCCCCTAAAAATTGGTCCGTCCTGCCTTCACTGCGCATGCGTCATCAGCCGTGGTTCACCGATTATCACCCTGTTTCTGCTTCAAACTGCACTCCAGTCATCACCTGTCTCAGTGACAAATACCTGAAACTTTTGTACAACAATCATTTCCACATAAATTCAGCATTATTTCAACATAAAAGACAGAGGAAGTGATCAGAGTGCCGCAGCTACATGAGCTGCTAGCTGCTGCGTTCAATGACTGTCCGTCATTTCAAAGCGTCACTGATTATTTCCTCGTTCTGCTTAAAACTGACTTTAGAATGATTTAAGCATTGTATAGTTAGACTTTACTTGTGTAACCTTGTCAGCTGATGTTAATAATCCCATTAATCCATTTGATTGCTTTGGGGGAAGAGTCTCTGTCTAGACGAGCTGTTGACGCGGGCGAAATGAACATGCACAGTGGAGGCAAGGCAGATCAAATTTTGGGGGGGGGGGGGTCGGTCTGTCACATGGGCACTCTATGGGACAGCTGCAATTGCAATGGAGGAAGATGGCTAACCCTTAGGTAAGGCAAACTGAATGATCTGTTTTAAAAAGCTGAGTTATGTTTACTGAATTAAAGGCACACACATTTAGCTCCACACTGATGTCAAGAAGTGGCTTCCTGAGAGTTCTTTTTGCCTCATGCAATAACATTATTTGGCCCATTAGCTTCTGGTTACTTATGCAAAGTTTGCGTTATATATAAATAATGTACCCATTAAATTAATTTGTATCCGGAGTGAAAATATCTAGAAATGGTGGAATTTCACAACAGTGCTGTTAGCTAATTGCCAAGGAGATGATTCTACTGGCAGGTTATTTCTTGAAGTGGTTGGACCACATTTCAAAAATAAATGTGATTTATAGATTGACGGAACTTGTGTTTTTTTCCCACTTCATGATGCCTTTTTTTGTAGGACTGATTAAAAAAAAAAAAAAAAGATTTTGGAATTTGTCATTTACGTACCGAGAAGTCATAATCATCGATGCCAAACCGCTCTCTGAGGTTCCGGAACACAAGAGGACAATACTCCTTGAACTTGAAATGGCTGGGCATGTTTTCCCTGCGAACACACAAACACAAAGAACATGAATGAGATAAAAGAAAGATGTTGTAGCATATTCAACTGAATTTCAATGAATCATTGGGCTGAAAGAGAAAACAATTTCTAATTGTTCAGTTATAATAAGTAGCTCTGAAATATTAATACCTAAAGCAGGATTAATCTGAACTCACTTGTTGAAGAGGTGGTTGTCCACTTTAATCTTGGAAAAGGCTTTGAAGTCATCTGGCATGAGCATGATGGGAATCTGAACATGTCTTAATTCATTTATCTGGACAGGAAGAAGCAGAAAAAAATAGGGTTTTGACGGGTTCAGTTCATTTACAGGTGCTAGAATGCTGCAATCTGATAATTAATGACAAAAAGTGTTCAGAGGAACCAATGTGAAGGAATGAAGAAGCAGAGCCAGCATGTGAAAAACATTAGTTTGTGTAAACAGTGGGTGGTCTGATAGATACAGGCAGAGGAGATTTGACAAGCACTTTAAATACTGTGGTATGTAAAAGTTTGGGCACCCCTGATGATTTCCATGATTTCCCTTTTTATATCACTGGTTGTTTGGATCAGCAAATTTCAGTTAAACGAACATATAGCAGACAAACAGTGATATTTGAGAAGTGAAATGACGTTACTATGATTTACAAGAAAGTGTACAATAATTCTTTAAACAAAATTAGGCAGGTGCATAAATTGGCACCCCAACAGAAAAAAATACATCAGTATTTAGGGCCTTAACTAGTACTGTGCCTATGGTCTTCCATTTCCTCACTATGTTCCTCACAGTGGAAACTGACAGCTGAATCTCTGAGATAAATGGACTGCATTTAAATGGACAGCATTTAAATAGCGCTTTTCCATCTGCATCAGATGCTCAAAGCGCTTTACAATTATGCCTCACATTCACCCCAATGTCAGGGTGCTGCCATAAAAGGCGCTCACTACACACTGGGAGCAATAGGGATTAAAGGCCTTGCCCAAGGGCCCCTTAGTGATTTTCCAGTCAGGCGGGCATTTGAACCCATGATCTTCTGGACTCAGCCCAACACTTTAACCACTAGACCATCACCTCCCCCAGACGATCACCTCCCCCAAGAGATAGCTTTTTGTATCCTTCCCCTAAACCATATGTTGAACAATCTTTGTTTACAGGTCATTTGAGAGTTGTTTAGAGGCTCCATGTTGCCACTCATTAGAAGAGATGCAAGAAGGGAAACATTTGTAAATGGCCAGGTCAAGGGTCAATGGCCTTATCAAACCAATTTGTGTTCCAATAAATCAAATCAAAACAATTTTATTTATATAGCGCCAAATCACAACAAACAGTTGCCTCAAGAGCTTTATATTGTAAGGCAAGGCCATACACTAATTACGGAAAAACCCCACGGTCAAAACGACCCCCTGTGAGCAAGCACTTGGCGACAGTGGGAAGGAAAAACTCCCTTTTAAACAGGAGGAAACCTCCAGCAGAAACCAGGCTCAGGGAGGGGCAGTCCTCTGCTGGGACTGGTTGGGGCTGAGGGAGAGAACCAGGGGAAAAAAAGACATGCTGTGGAGGGGGAGCAGAGATCAATCACTAATGATTAAATGCAGAGTGGTGCATACAGAGCAAAAAGAGAAAGAAACACTCAGTGCATCATGGGAACCCCCCAGCAGTCTACGTCTATAGCAGCATAACTAAGGGATGGTTCAGGGTCACCTGATCCAGCCCTAACTATAAGCTTTAGCAAAAAGGAAAGTTTTAAGCCTAATCTTAAAAGTAGAGAGGGTGTCTGTCTCCCTGATCCGAATTGGGAGCTGGTTCCAGAGGAGAGGAGCCTGAAAGCTGAAGGCTCTGCCTCCCATTCTACTCTTACAAACCCTAGGAACTACAAGTAAGCCTGCAGTCTGAGAGCGAAGCCCTCTATTGGGGTGATATGGTATTATGAGGTCCCTAAGATAAGATGGGACCTGATTATTCAAAACGTTATAAGTAAGAAGAAGAATTTAGATTCTATTCTAGAATTAACAGGAAGCCAATGAAGAGAGGCCAATATGGGTGAATATGCTCTCTCCTTCTATCCCTGTCAGTACTCTAGCTGCAGCATTTTGAATTAACTGAAGGCTTTTCAGGAACTTTTAGGACAACCTGATAATAATGAATTACAATAGTCCAGCCTAGAGGAAATAATGCATTAATTAGTTTTCAGCATCACTCTGAGACAAGACCTTCTAATTTTAGAGATATTGCGTAAATGCAAAAAGCATCTTACATATTTGTTTAATATGCACGTTGAATGACATATCCTGATCAAAAATGACTCCAAGATTTCTCACAGTATTACTAGAGGTCAGGGTAATGCCATCCAGAGTAAGGATCTGTTAGACTCCAATGTTTCAAGATTTGTGGGCCAAGTACAATAACTTCAGTTTTATCTGAGTTTAAAAGCAGGAAATTAGAGGTCATCCATGTCCTTATGTCTGTAAGACAATCCTGCAGTTTAGCTAATTGGTGTGTGTCCTCTGGCTTCATGGATAGATAAAGCTGAGTATCATCTGCGTAACAATGAAAATTTAAGCAATGCCGTCTAATAATACTGCCTAAGGGAAGCATGTATAAAGTGAATAAAATTGGTCCTAGCACAGAACCTTGTGGAACTCCATAATTAACCTTAGTCTGTGAAGAAGATTCCCCATTTACATGAACAAACTGTAATCTATTAGATAAATATGATTCAAACCACCGCAGCGCAGTGCCTTTAATACCTATGGCATGCTCTAATCTCTGTAATAAAATTTTATGGTCAACAGTATCAAAAGCAGCACTGAGGTCTAACAGGACAAGCACAGAGATGAGTCCACTGTCTGAGGCCATAAGAAGATCATTTGTAACCTTCACTAATGCTGTTTCTGTACTATGATGAATTCTAAAACCTGACTGAAACTCTTCAAATAGACCATTCCTCTGCAGATGATCACTTAGCTGTTTTACAACTACCCTTTCAAGAATTTTTGAGAGAAAAGGAAGGTTGGAGATTGGCCTATAATTAGCTAAGATAGCTGGGTCAAGTGATGGCTTTTTAAGTAATGGTTTAATTACTGCCACCTTAAAAGCCTGTGGTACATAGCCAACTAATAAAGATAGATTGATCATATTTAAGATCGAAGCATTAAATAATGGTAGGGCTTCCTTGAGCAGCCTGGTAGGAATGGGGTCTAATAGACATGTTGATGGTTTGGATGAAGTAACTAATGAAAATAACTCAGACAGAACAATCTGAGCGAAATGAACAGCCTATATTTTTTTGCACCTGCATATAAGTTTCCCCTCTCCAATCAACTTTTTAATCAAACTACGCTGTTCTCCTGAACAATGTCTTGAACATCCCATTTTCCTCAGGCTTTCAAAGAGAAAAGCATGTTCAACAGGTGCTGGCTTCATCCTTAAATAGGGGACACCTGATTCACACCTGTTTGGTCCACAAAATTGACAAACTCACTGACTGAATGCCACACTACTATTATTGTGAACCCCCCCTTTTCTACTTTTTTTTTTTTTTTTTACTAATAGCCCAATTTCATAGCCTTAAGAGTGTGCATATCATGAATGCTTGGTCTTATTGGATTTGTGAGAATCTACTGAATCTACTGGTACCTTGTTTCCCATGTAACAATAAGAAATATACTCAAAACCTGGCTTAATCTTTTTAGTCACATAGCACTACTATTATTCTGAACACTACTGTACATACACACACGAGGTTGTGATCCGAGCATCGGAGCATCTCAAAAACATCACTTTAGGAATTCAGCAGCTTTTCAATCATTTGTTATCTTTGTTCTTCACACAAACGTTTCTCCCAGTCGCCACCATCTCGTCTGTCTGTCTACTCTGTCTTTGCAAAGAGTGTCACAGTTCAAAGTTCACATCTTCACTTGAATTTTCACAAGAACATGCACAATCTTAGAAGAGACAAATCTTAAAGAGGTGACAGAACATTTGGTTTGTAACACAGGGTCGGACACACACGAGCATCCACCTGAAGCCGACCACCGTCAAGTGTAATAGATAAACGCAGACATCAGTTCTGACCATTCAGCCTGACACAGTGGGCACGTGCGTGTTTGCGTGCTGTTGGCAGGATGCTTGAATCTATCAATAACTTTCCTCCTGCCAAACTACACAGATAATTAACGTGCACAGTACACAACTTCAGCGTGACTGTAACAACAACACACAGTTTTTCTTCTACACACAAATCAAAACACACTCGAAATTTTGACACTTTCTCACAACCAAAAGTGTGCAGACACACAAAGTGCGATGGGTTAAAAACAAAACAAACCAACCAGAAAGTCTCATTTCCAGCAGCTGCATTCGAGCAGGTAAATCATATATTTGCCACTGAGGACTGACTTAGACCACGTAATGCTGCAGGAGCCTGAGCAGCAGATGGTGCAGCTCATGACCTCAGGGTGACCGAACCAAAGCATCTGCCATCTTTGTACCGCCGTAAAAGAAGTCAGCTTTTAAACATAGTATACATTAAAATGTTCACGGCATTAACAGAGCAAAAACTATTCCATTAACCTTAATTCTTTATCTCAAAGGAAATCTCCTTTTCTGTATAACTAATTAGCAGGAGGCCTGCATGATATGATGCAAATCTGCAATGTGCAGTATCACTGTTCAAAGTTGACATGACGATATGACTTGGGATAAATGAACAAACAATGATGAACATGCATCTGAAAATGTAACAGCCTCTGACATTTTGACCTACTTGAATAACTGGTTTAACATTTTCACTTGTCCTGCAGAAAAAGAAGGACATGACCTACGCTAGCTGGTAAAAAAAAAGACAAACTAAAGTCAACCTATTGCCAATTTATATCACACCCAATTACCTCAGACAAAAAAATTCAGCAATTGATCCACAATTATTACTAGTTGAACGTAATAATGGCACACATCAGCATTAAAACAACCACACATATACATTTGACTGTTTATGTACGTTAAACTTTGAAACAGTGCGTCATCGGAATTGAGGCAATGAGAGTATGGGCTGCAGCAGCTTCCCGTGCAGCCAGCCAAGCTTGGGGGAGGGAGGGGGGGTGTAATGGGGGTGCTGCAGCTATGTGCCGCGTAGCCTCCCGAAGTGGCAAAGCGGAGGCCGGGGTGGGGGTGATAGGGGTGGGGGCGTGCGTCATGTGCAGATGAGTTCGTATCAGTCTCTGTCCGTGTGTGCATAAAGTCTGGAGTTGCCTTGACAACAGCAGACTGTAGGGGAGGACAGATAGATAAGAGGGGAGCCAAATGCTTCACCAAGGCTGTTGAAATCCTTCTGGAGGAAAAATGAGAAGGGCATTTTGACTTTCGGTAGCTGATAAGGCTGCCATGTTTGGGGTTAGGCTAACAAACACAGAAAATCCATTTATGGCTTCTCTGACTGTCGAAATCCAATTTATGAGTATTCCCTGGTCTCTGACATCTTCCTTTGCAAGGCAGACATTTGCTCCGAGATGGTTTCCAACTTGCGTTTGAGTTCAAAAGTTAACACAGTCTGAGATTATACCACCTTGCCTGCCTCATTAATCATGGCAGGCAGGTGTGGGGTTGTGGTTCTGGGAGCAGCCGTCTTGCCAATTTTCCGGTAGGTCAGGACAGTGCATAATCCACTCAGCACCAGCCCTCCTGCCATAGAAACAAATAAAAATAAATTCTCAACGTCTTCCACGGAGAGTGGTGTCAATCATGCAACGTGCCACTCTCGGGCATCGAGAACATAGCCTGCAGGATAGGTTCCATCTGGGCATGCAGGGTCCCCCAGCCCTCATTTCCTTGTTGAAAGAAAAAAAAAATGGTGTCGAGCGTTGAGAGACCAACTGATCAATTCCATGGTTATTCCAAATATAATTTGAAGAATTCAGTCTGGTGAAGTTGGGACTTTTCAAGGTTGGAGCAGAGATAGAGAAACACAGAGGAGAAGAGAGACGAGGAGATGTGATCGACCTCGCCGAAGTCCCAGCTCAGACTATATTATATAGTCTGAGCTGGGACAATACTGTTTGCTGTTCATGTCCACAGAAATTGTACTATGTGGCCTCCAGCTTGTAATTAGGTACTAGGGATGTCAACGTGATTAGAAAAATCCACCAATCAGGGGTGGTATCAACGTTGAGCAGCATAGGGCATTTGGCCGCGCAGCTCAGCGTTTCACAGAGAAAGAATCACCAACATCCTTCATTTGCACACTCCGGCTGAATCTCCATAAAGTGTATATCCCGAGTGAGCAAAATACATTTACTCGGGCTGTCAATCAATTAAATATTTAATCATGATTAATCGCATGGTTGTCCATCATTAACTCACAATTAACTGCTCATTTTTTCATCTTCAATCCAAGCTGCTTCTTAATGTTTGCAATTACTATTATAAAAAATTAATTTGTTGTGTCTCATTATTTCCACTTCATGTAGAATTGTAGTAGTACAATGAAGACACAGCATAATAGTGACTGAAAGATGGTTTACTTTGTAAAATATATTCATTCTCATTATTATCATTGCTGTTTTACATAATAAGATGTCTTCAAAAGTGGACTTCCCTTTCAACTCATCTCTGTGGCTCCACGCCCGTACTACTGGCTGTAAATTGGAGTTAAACAGATGACAGGAGGAAAATATTTTTTGTGGAAATTGCTACATAACTGGCATGAGAGAAAGAGAAAGGTAATATCACACACATACACACATGTTCAGACTTGGTGTCTCATAAGAAGCAGTAAATCATATTATATATATATATAAATAAACTCATCCATTACCCAGGCCGATGTCACCGAGGTGGTTAGAAAGCTCCTCGGTGGCAAGGCTCCTGGGGTGGATGAAATCCGTTCTGAGTACCTTAAGTCTCTGGATGCTGTGGGACTGTCTTGGCTGACACGCCTCTGCAACATCGCGTGGTGATCAGGGACAGTTCCTCTGGATTGGCAGACCGGGGTGGTGGTCCCTCTGTTTAAGAAGGGGGACCAGAGGGTGTGTTCCAATATAGGGGGATCACACTCCTCAGCCTCCCCGGTAAGGTCTATTCCAGAGTACTGGAGAGGAGAATTCGACCGATGGTCGAACCTCGGATTCAGGAGGAGCAGTGTGGTTTTCGTCCTGGTCGCGGCACACTGGACCAGCTCTACACGCTCCATCAGGTGCTCGAGGGTTCATGGGAGTTCGCCCAACCAGTCCACATGTGTTTTGTGGATCTGGAGAAGGTGTTCGACCGTGTCCCTCGGGGCACCCTGTGGGGAGTGCTCCGGAAGTACGGAGTCCGGGGTCCTTTGCTAAGGGCTATCCGGTCCCTGTACGACCGCAGCAGGAGCTTGGTTCGCATTGCCAGCAGTAAGTCAAACCTGTTTCCATTGCACGTTGGCCCCCGCCAGGGCTGCCCTTTGTCACCGGTTCTGTTCAATATTTTTATGGACAGAATTTCTAGGCGCAGTCAGGGTGTAGAGGGGGTCTGGTTTGGGAACCACAGAATCTCGTCTCTGCTGTTTGCGGACGATGTGGTTCTGTTGGCTTCATCAAATCAGGCCCTTCAGCGTGCACTGGGGCGGTTTGCAGCCGAGGGTGAAGCGTCCGGGATGAAAATCAGCACCTCCAAATCCGAGGCCATGGTTCTCGACCGGAAAAAGGTGCTTTGCCCTCTTCAGGTCGGTGGAGTGTCCTTGCCTCAAGTGGAGGAGTTTAAGTATCTCGGGGTCTTGTTCACGAGTGAGGGACAGATGGAGCGTGAGATTGATAGACGGATCGGTGCAGCAGCTGCAGTGATGCGGTCGCTGTATCGGACCGTCGTGGTGAAGAGAGAGCTGAGTAGGGGGCAAAGCTCTCGATTTACCGATCGATCTACGTTCCGATCCTCACCTATGGTCATGAGATTTGGCTCATGACCGAAAGAACGAGATCGCGAGTACAAGCGGCCGAGATGAGTTTCCTCCGCAGGGTGGCTGGGCGCTCCCTTAGAGATAGGGTGAGGAGCTCGGTCACTCGGGAGGAGCTCGGAGTCGAGCCGCTGCTCCTCCATGTCAAAAGGAGTCAGTTGAGGTGGCTCGGGCATCCTTTCCGGATGCCCCCTGGATGCCTCACTGGAGAGGTGTTCCGGGCACATCTCATTGGGAGGAGGCCCCGGGGAAGACCCAGGACACGCTGGAGGGTCTACATCTCTCGGCTGGCTTGGGAACGCCTTGGGGTTCCCCTGGAGGAACTGGGAGAGGTGTGTGTGAATCAGGAGGTCTGTGCGGCTTTGCTTGAGCTGCTGCCCCCGGGACCCGACTCCGGATAAAGCGGAAGAAAATGGATGGATGGAACTTTTTTTCCACTCATTTGGGCAGTTTCTGTTGTCATTATGATTTTAAGAGTAAACAGTTTGTTTGACAATAACTTCACACAACCACTAACCATGAATGGAAAAAAAGTTTTTGTGTCATCATTCATATTCATTAAAAAATGTTCCTCCCCCCCCCCAAAAAAAAAAAAAAAAAATTCTGCCAGGGTGCGTTTCCACCACCGGCAGAACCCTTTTGTTGCAGCGGAACACATAAATATTGCAAGCACGTCATCGAGCATGTGTATGCTGTTGCGCGGCCTCTTCCCTCCACATGGAGGTCAAGCAGAGTAATTTAACATTATTATATTTTTGTCTTGGTGGATCATGGGATTTATTTTCATCATGTGGAGAATGCTGAAGAATCAACTGATGTCTGTGATAAACCTGACGTGAATGAATAGGCGCTGTGACTCTCAACTTTAAAATATGTTAATTTTGTCTTGTTATGGCACAAGAGCCGGCGTCCTCTGGTTCAGGCTGAGGAAATGCACAAACCACAGAGGGACTTCTCTAAAAATGCTACGTTTCTTCAGCCATGACAAGGAACTAAGTATTTTGAGAAGTCGGTTTCCAAATCAGGATGCTTTCTGTGGACACATTTTCAGGCTGTGATGATGAATCCAACTGAAACAAACAGCAAGATGATGACTTTATATTACTCCATGTGTGAAAGGTTTTAATGTTTGAAACAGTCTGAGCTGTTCACATGAGGACTGCAGCTTGTCAGTTGTTCAGCTAATCAATGGACATATTTCAACTTATGAGTAACTTAGAAGAAACGTGTCACATTCGCATCACGTACCTACAACGTATGTCCTGCATATTTAGGACGTATCAGCAACACACTGGCATGCGTCGAAAACATTGTACATGCCCAAAGTTTTTTTAAGTATTCGCTGTACTATGATGTATATCAGCGTGTTTCAACGTGCTCTTAACATATATAAAACTTACCCATAAGTTATTAGACGTTTTTAATACGGTCAGCATACGCTGGCTAAATCATCAAGGTGTGACAAGGGTGTTAGGAGTGTTATAACACATTCTTACAGCAGTGACTGTCTGCTCTTATTCCACAGTCTGCTGCTCGTTCAGGAGAGCTTTTGATTTACTGACGGACTGAATCGTGTCACACAGGTCAGACTCTCAGCTCAGACTGCACAGGGCAGCATTCATCTCCAGGCCCTAAACACCACCTTAATTTAAGTTTGCCTCTGAATAACAATAAGATCAACTTTATTTATCCTAAAGGAAATTATTTGCCAGAGTACCGAAACAGTGAACCTTGTTTAAGACATTTGCACAAGATGTTCGACAACATTGTACATAGTAAGTGAATAACGCTGAATATGTATTCATCCTGCAGAGGAGGAGGAATTATACAGTCCTGATTGCCACAGTAGTGGTAATCAGACTGTGGTACATCTCGGTGGTCTTAGTCTGTGGCTGAAGGTGTTCTGACAGGACGTCATGGGGGCATGTAGGGGGTGGGAGGTGCTGTCAAGAATGCTGAGCAGTTTCCTCAACATCCCTCTTCTCTGACACCTCCAACCACAGCCTCCAGCTCATCCCACAGGACAGGGCCAGCTCTTCTGATGAGCTTGTTGAGTCTGTTCATGTCAGCTGCCTTCAACCTGCTGCCCCAACACACAACAGCGGAGAAGATGACACTAGAGACCACTGAGTGATAAATCATCTGCACATATGACTTTGATCTCTATTCGAGTTGTCTATAAGCACCTTGTACATTAACTGAGCACTTAGCATTTGTAGAACAAGTCTGTTTTGATGTCACTTTAAAAAAACAAAAAAACATGCAAGTTACACTTAAATGGAAAACCCCTGCACATTCAACCCCCTCTGGGATTATTGTAAGCTTCTTTTTAAAGAAAAAAAAATTACAGAAGATAATAGAATAATAATAGGAGAGAGTATAACAGAAAAAACATGTCTGGATTACGGGGAAAATCTTTTAAGAGAGGATCCAAACCCACAGTACCAGAGTGTGACAGGCACAAATATCACAGTGACTGCTACAGCACAGATGAATTCTGGTACTGTGGGAGGGGGAGATGTCGCCCTCATCAACAAAGCTGCGTTTTACACAGAGACAATGACACACAAACACACACACGTCTGTAAGGGCACCAAGTGCAGAAAGATCACAGAACGCAAAGAGATGAAATACAAAGCGTGAATACTGGGGTGAGGAGAAAAAAAAACAAAAAAAAAAAAACTTACATGTACCAACTCACAGGTTTGTAATATGAAAAATTCAGGAGGTCTGACTATGAATTATATAAAAACAGTCGATCCTCAAGCAAATTTTGAAACATTTCAAATGATTTTACTCCATTTTTCTGATTAAGTGCAAGTCTTTTGTTCTATGAGAAAACCCGACAGGACAATTTAATTCATGCTGCAAACCTTGAAATTGTGGTTCATACCCTAACTCTAAACCTAACCCTAACTCTAACCCACACGTCTCTGTCATTAGCCAAGTCCTCCAACTCTTCCTGGAGAATCTGAGCCATTCCCAAGCCACATGGGAAAATATAATCTCTCTAGCACGTCTTGGGTATTCCCCAGACAATCCTCCCAGGTGGACATTCGTGGACAACCTCCCGAGGGAGATGAACAAGAGACATTCTAACCAGCATTTACCAAGTCCACAAGATACATATGGATCATACTCTCACATCTACTGTCCATATCTATTCTCAAAGGAGATGAAAAAAAAAGAAGAAAAAAATCAACTCGAGCTAAATTTAAAGACCAGAAGATTCATACCTTTACTAAACTACTCCATTCCATTTTGAGGTGTGTTAGGTCGATGGGGTTCCACATAACCTCCCCAACTGCTACGTCACACTGTGTTAATATTACTGATGCATGTTTGTATATTGGATATCAATCTAGAAACTAAAAGCTCCGGTATAATCTGAGACTGCAAGTTCAACCAGCCTCGCCACCACAGGAGCTTCCTCAAGCAGAAACCAGTACAGACCGAATAAAAGTCTGTTTCTAATCTTTGTTGTGGGTTTGATGCGCAGTACTCATCTCCCTCAAGTCTCATAATGCACTCACAGAGCTGAGTCAGGGTGCTGCCATTCAAGGGACTCACTACACACCAGGAGCAACTAGTTCAGGGGTTCAGTTGCTGTCCTGCAACTTTTAGATGTGTCCCTGGTCCAACACAAGGTCAAGGTTACTTTATTTGTACCAAAAGGTAAATTTGGTTTGGCAGTGAGTCACTCCATTCATAACAATCACATAAACACATAAATACTGATAAAAAATACCATAAATATAATAAAAATAAAAAATAAAAATATAAAAATACAATGAGCAGTGCAAGTACAGGCCAATAGCATGGCACCCAGAAGAAAGTCACAAAGCGTGTGCCATCTCAATGCAAAATAGCAGATAAATTAATTAAATATATATTCAAAGTCATCTGTTAAGAACACTAATAGCAGCAGGAAATAAAAGTGCTCTTGTAGCGCTTAGTTTCTGCAGAAAAGGAGCTTTATATACCTCCGTCCTGAAGGGAAGCAGTTCAAACTGATCAAAAAGAGGAGTGAGGCGTCCTTTAGAACTGCCTCAACCAATCTCTGGACTGCCTCATGTACAGAGAGGTTGGATACAGCTGAGACTCTCCTCCAATGATTTTGCTCGCCCATTTACAATCTGATTCAGACTGTTTTTGTTTTTAACTGACAAATTTCCAAACCATGACACCAAACAAAAAGATAAAACATATTTGATATAACGATAAAAACATTGTTACACAGTGATTTGTCAATGTGAAAGGATGCCAGTTTTCTAAGACAGAACAAGCGCTGGTGACCTTTTTTACACACCACTTCACAATTTGACTCAAAAGTGAGTTTGTCATCAATAACAGTACCCAGATATTTATAGGTGCTCACAGTTTCCACAGCCTGACCTTTTAGGAGAGTTACTCCATGTTTGTGGGAACCCTTCCTAAAGTCAATGACCATATCTTTAGTCTTCAATACATTCATCTGTAGAAAAGACTTCTCATACCAATCCAAGAAATCATCAACAACAGGACCGTGGCGAACCTCATTGTCCTGTAGCAAGCTGACAATAACAGTGTCATCTGCATACTTAAGAATAGTCCTCCTATCCCTCCAACTTCTGCAGAGATCAGTGTATAAAATATATAAAAGTGGAGAGATAGCACTACCTTATGGTGTCCCGGTGGAGGACTGGGTCTGATCAGACAAGACCCCATTTACTCTAACTTTTTGTGTCCTGTTAGTGAGGAAGCTCAGAATCCAGCCCACAAGATTGCAACTTAGATTAAAATGTTCTAAAAGTCTTGAGGCTAAAATGTGGGGCTGAATTGTGTTAAAAGCAGAAGAAAAGTCAATGAATAAAAGTCTGGCATGTGCACCTTTCCCTTCAACACACCTGAATCAAATGGCTGAATTAGTCTGCAGTCAAGTTTTCTAGAGTGCTGCTAATGACCTCATTAATTGACTCAAGTGTGTTGAAGCAGAGTAACACCTAAAAGTTGCAGGACAGCAGTCCTCGGGGACTGAAGTTGAAAACCCCTGAACTAGGGGAAACCTTGCTCAACGGCCCTTAGCAGTTTTCTGGTCTGGCCAGGTTTTCAACCAATGATTCTCTGGTCTGAAGCCCGACACTTAACCACTACACCATCACCTCTTAGTGGCTAATGTTCCTGTTCACGCACTGAACTTCCTCCTATCGGTGCACAGCTAACATAAGTCAAAGTGTCAGCTGCTTTCACAAAGGCTGTTTTTTTTAAACAAAGTATTAAAAGAACATATTAGTTAATTATTTTAATGCACATTTTATTTTGAAATGTGCTTAGGTTTAATATTAAACATTAAAAATATTGAACTCAACTCAGCCCCATGGGGTGTGCAGCCAGTACATTCTGAGTGCCGGTCCCAAGACCGGATAAATGAGGAGGGTTGCATCAGGAAGGGCATCCGGCGTAAAACAAGCCAACCAAACTATGCAGACTCAGAATCGAATTCCCATACCGGATCGGTCGCAGCCCGGGTTAACAACGTCCGCCACCGGTGCTATTGCCCAACAGGGTGCCGGTGGAAATTGGGCTACTGCTGGGCGAAGACGACGAAGAAGAGGAGGAAAACATTGCCACGAACAGCGGGAGAAGAAGAAAACTAGAAGGGTGGAAATGAGAATGGGGACTCTGAATGTTGGTAGTATGACTGGTAAAGGGAGAGAGCTGGCTGATATGATGGAGAGGAGAAAGGTAGACATATTGTGTGTGCAAGAGACCAAGTGGAAGGGAAGTAAGAGCAGGAGCATCGGCGGTGGGTACAAGTTGTTGTACCATGGTGAGGACAGGAAGAGAAATGGTGTTGGGGTCATTTTAAAGGAAGAGTATGTTAAAAGTGTGTTGGAGGTTAAGCGAGTGTCTGACAGGGTGATGAGTGTGAAGTTGGAAATTGAAGGGGTGATGATGAATATCATCAGTGCATATGCCCCACAGGTAGGTTGTGAGATGAAGGAGAAAGAGATTTCTGGAGTGTATTAGATGAGGTGGTGGAGAGTGTGCCCAAGCATGAAAGAGTGGTGATAGGAGCAGACTTCAATGGGCATGTTGGTGAAGGGAACAGAGGTGATGAGGAAGTAATGGGTAGATATGGTATCAAGGATAGGAATGGGGAAGGACAGATGGTAGTTGATTTTGCAAAAAGGATGGAAATGGCTGTGGTGAATACCTACTTTAAGAAAAGGGAGGAGCACAGGGTAACATATAAGAGTGGAGGAAGGTGCACACAGGTGGACTACATTCTTTATAGGAGATGCAAGCTAAAAGAAATCACAGACTGTAAGGTGGTAGCAGGAGAGAGTGTCACTAGACAGCATAGGATGGTTGTTTGTAGGATGACTTTAGAGGTAAAGAAGAAGAAGAGAGAGAGCTCAACAAAGGATCAGATGGTGGAAGCTGAAGGAGGAGACGTGTGAAATTTAGCGAGCAGGTGAGAGAAGCACTAGTTGGAGGGGAAGCAATTTTGGACAACTGGAAAAGTACTGCAGATGTGGTGAGGGAGACAGCTAGGGCAGTACTGGGTATGACATCTGGACAGTGGAAGGAAGACAAGGAGACTTGGTGGTGGAATGAAGAGGTCCAGGAAAGCATAAGGAGAAAGAGGTTGGTGAAAAAGTTTTGGGATAGTCGGAGAGATGAAGAAAGTAGACAGGAGTACAAGGAGATGCGGCGTAAGGTGAGAAGAGAAGTGGCAAAAGCAAAGGAAAAGGCATATTGCGAGCTGTACAAGAAGTTGAATAGTAAGGAAGGAGAAAAGGACTTGTACCGATTGGCCAGACAAAGGGAAAGAGCTGGAAAGGATGTGCAGCAGGTTAGGGTTGTAAAAGATGCACATGGTAATGTGCTGACAAGTGAGGAGTGTGTGCTGAGAAGGTGGAGGGAATATTTTGAAGAGTTGAATAAAGAAAATGAGCGAGAGAAAAGGATGGATGATGTGGTGAGAGTAAATCAGGAAGTAAAAGAGATTAGCAAGGAAGAAGTGAGGGCTGCTATGAAGAGGGTGAAGAGTGGAAAGGCAGTTGGTCCAGATGACATTCCAATGGAGGCATGGAAATGTCTAGGAGAGATGGCAGTAGAGTTTCTAACCAGATTGTTTAATAAAATCTTGGAAAGTGAGAGGATGCCTGAGGAGTGGAGACGAAGTGTGCTGGTTCCTATTTTCAAGAACAACGGTGATGTGCAGAGCTGCAGTAACTACAGAGGCATAAAGCTGATCAGCCACAGCATGAAGCTATGGGAAAGAGTAGTAGAAGCTAGGCTTAGAAAACAGGTGAAGATCTGTGAGCAGCAATATGGTTTCATGCCGAGAAAGAGCACTACAGATGCAATGTTTGCTCTGAGAATACTGTTGGAAAAGTACAGAGAAGGACAGAAAGAGTTACATTGTGTGTTTGTGGACTTAGAAAAAAACTTATGATAGGGTGCCAAGAGAAGAGTTGTGGCATTGTATGAGGAAGTCTGGAGTAGCAGAGAAGTATGTTAGGGTAGTGCAGGACATGTACAAGAATAGTGTGACAGCGGTGAGATGCGCAGTCGGAATGACAGACTCATTCAAGGTGGAGGTGGGATTACACCAAGGATCAGCTCTGAGTCCTTTCTTGTTTGCAGTGGTGATGGACAGGTTGACAGATGAGATCAGACAGGAGTCCCCATGGACTATGATGTTTGCAGATGACATTGTGATCTGTAGTGAGAGTAGAGAGCAAGTTGAGTCTAGTCTGGAGAAGTGGAGATATGCTTTGGAGAGAAGGGGAATGAAAGTCAGTAGAAGCAAGACTGAGTACATATGTGTGAACGAGAGGGAGCCCAGTGGAATAGTGCAGTTACAAGGAGTATAAGTGTTGAAAGTAGATCGAGTTTAAATATTTGGGGTCAACTGTTCAAAGTAATGGAGAGTGTGGTACAGAGGTGAAGAAGAGAGTGCAGGCAGGGTGGAGCTGGTGGAGAAAGGTAGCAGGAGTGATTTGTGACCAAGGAATATCAGCAAGAGTGAAGGGGAAAGTTTACAAAACAGTAGTGAGACCAGCTATGTTGTATGGTTTAGAGACAGTGGCACTAACAAAAAGACAGGAGGCAGAGCTGGAGGTGGCAGAGCTGAAGATGTTGAGATTCTCTTTGGGAGTGACAAGAATGGACAAGATTAGGAATGAACATATCAGAGGAACAGCTCAGGTGGGACGGTTTGGAGACAAAGTCAGAGAGGCGAGATTGAGATGGTTTGGACATGTGCAGAGGAGGGACCCAGGGTATATAGAGATAAGGATGCTGAGGATGGAGCCACCAGGCAGGAGGAGAAGAGGGAGACCAAAGAGGAGGTTCATGGATGTGCTGAGAGAGGACATGCAGGCGGTTGGTGTGACAGAGGAGATACAGAGGACAGGGTGAGATGGAAACGATTGATCTGCTGTGGTGACCCCTAACGGGAACAGACGAAAGACAAAGAAGAAGAAGAAAAGTATTGAACTCAAAAGTTCCATTATTCTTTTTGCACATATACAAACTATCCTTGTAGAGCATCTAGGAGACAAACAGGCTATTTTAGGGAACTTTAAAATGTTTATTTTTATATGCATCACCTCAGTGCATGTGTGGTGTGTTGTTTTCTACAAAGTTCAAATTCTATTTAAGTCACAACAACAACACAAAGAATTCTGTCAATGTACATTACGTGCAAAAAAAAATGTTCTGCTCAATTTAATAATAATTATTGTATTTGTATAGCAATTTTACACTTAAAAGTAAATAGTGTCGCACAGCATTTAATCTATCATATTTACTTTTGAGACAAACCAACCACTAGGAGCAGTGGTGAGCCACAGTCCAGCACATGTAGTTTAGCTTGGTGTGAAGAGACGGTCTTGAAGCACTTTTTAAATTTGCCACAAACACTGCAACATTTTTTTTTTTTTATGAGCGAGCTGAACATGCAAAGTCAAACCCCTCTTTCCATGAAATTCAGGCCAATTACAAGCTGAAGCAGCTTCAGTCTGGGTTTTATGTGTGTGTGTATTTTATAAGAACCACAAAGTGGAGCAAATCTGATGGTGGGGTTCAAGTTGGAGTGTTGACAGCACACAGACAGATCAAATGTGTTGCATGCATGAATAAAAGATGATTATGTATGATTAGCATCAGATGTGAGTTTTGTGAGAACAGTCCAATAAAATAAAGGTACAGGGCTGTACAGTGCAAGCGTTTTGCTCTCATATTGCGCCTAAAATTTGATTGTGCGAGGAAAAAAAATAAAACGGGCGCACGTGTGCGAGAATGTAACCCTTTCATTCGCATTTTGCTCCGAAAATAAATACAGTGGTCCCTCGCTATAACGCGGTTCACCTTTCGCGGCCTCGCTGTTTCACGGATTTTTTTTTGTCCAATTTTGCATGCTTTTTTTTTTTTTTTTTTTTTTTTTTTTTACAGTGCATTGTGTTCCGCAGTCTCATCAAGCAGCCGGTCGCGACACCGCGAAGGGAGAGCACGCGCATTGTGTTATGCGTGTCTGTTTATAAGAATCTTCTCGCCCAGAAGAAAAAAGAGCGCCAACAACTAGGGCTGTCACAATTATTACAATATTCGTCAATCGCAATTATTTTTCATATTCGCGATTATTTTTCATATTTGCGATTACTGTGAATTATTTAGTTTATCCACAAAGCATAAAACGACTCAGAATCTGACGTCATTGTGCTGCAGCCTCGCTCTCATCTTAAGGAGGGACAATAACATGGAGGCTGAAGAACGATCCGTCCTGCCGTTTGGATAAGACGGCCCGTCTTCTGCAAAAGCCATCTAAAATGCAGAGCTGTGTGTGTGTGTGTGTGTGTGTGTGTGTGCGCGCGCGCGCACGCGCGGTCAACAGGCTGCAGACTGGGAGGGAGGGGGTGCGTGACGGAGATTCCTGAATGCAGGCACGACACGTTACAGTCTGAGAACCATAAGTGCGCATAGAGCACGGAACAGAGAGAGGATTTTAACCCAAGTGAACAAGTTAAAAAAACAAAACAAAAACAAAACGTGAAGCTGCTTTTACTTCTCTCTGAACTTTCTCTAAAGGTGTGATTCTGCCATTACCGTCCTGTTCACACCATGTGCGTGTCGTATGCTGAATTTATGAGATCATGAGATGAAATAAACAGTCAAATAGCTTTAAAAACATATTTAAAAAATGAGAATATATGAATGAACTGAGCCACAAAAAACCCAAAAAAAAACAAAACCCTGACATAGAGAAGCTGTGGTGATGTTCAGACACACAGATCACAAAAGCAGGTGAGAACTCTGAACTTTAACAGCTGTTACTTTCCAAAGGTATTTATTTGTTTAATCTTGAGCTTAATGTAGTGTTTAAGCACAAAACGTGACTGATGAGGAGAAACAATTTCAGAAATGCAACAGAAACAACCACAAATCAGAAAAAGTTGGGACTGTATGTAAAATGAAATAAAAATGTTGCACCAGTCCCAGTTTCTCCACTCACAGAAGGCCAAACATTCTTCCAGAGTTGTGTATTATACTACAATAGTAGAATATAAATGGGGGGTGGGGGGGGGGGGGGGGAGAAGACAATATATTCGTCAATTGCAGTTATTTGTCTGACAATTAATCATCTCCAGAAATTCCTAATCGTGACAGCCCTACCAACAACTACCCAAAGCTGTGTTCTACACTCGGGAAAAAGACACCTGCAGCGAGGTGTGAGTCAGTGGAAAAAGACGTGACAGCGCAGCGGCGCCAGGACGAAGAGGCGCGATCAGAGGAACTGTGAAATACTGGTCAGTCACTACTAATAATTTCTTATGTGTCCAACCTCGTACGTTGATCTTTAAAATTAAATTCGTTAGTTCTAAAAGCCATCATAATTATTTATAGGAAAACATTGTATTTTTATTTCTCAAACAAATGTTTGGGCCTGAAAACAGGTTGGTATTATTTTTCTACTCAGGTTTGAACTTTGAGAGTGTTTACACATGAGAGAAAATCAAATCAAATCAATTTTATATATATAGCGCCAAATCACAATAAACAGTTGCCCCAAGGCACCTTATATTGTAAGGCAAGGCCATACAATAATTACGGAAAAACCCCAACGGTCAAAACGACCCCCTGTGAGCAAGCACTTGGCAACAGTGGGAAGGAAAAACTCCCTTTTAACAGGAAGAAACCTCCAGCAGAACCAGGCTCAGGGAGGGGCAGTCTTCTGCTGCACTGGTTGTGACTGAGGGAGAGAACCAGGAAAAAGACATGCTGTGGAGGGGAGCAGAGATCAATCACTAATGATTAAATGCAGAGTGGTGCATACAGAGCAAAAAGAAAGAGACACTCAGTGCATCATGGGAACCCCCGAGCAGTCTAAGTCTATAGCAGCATAACTAAGGGATGGCTCAGGGTCACCTGATCCAGCCCTAACTATAAGCTTTAGCAAAAAGGAAAGTTTTAAGCCTAATCTTAAAAGTAAAGAGGGTGTCTGTCTCCTGATCTGAATTGGGAGCTGGTTCCACAGAAGAGGAGCCTGAAAGCTGAAGGCTCTGCCTCCCATTCTACTCTTACAAACCCTAGGAACTACAAGTAAGCCTGCAGTCTGAGAGCGAAGCGCTCATTGGGGTGATATGGTACTATGAGGTCCCTAAGATAAGATGGGACCTGATTATTCAAAACCTTATAAGTAAGAGTAGAATTTTAAATTCTATTCTAGAATTAACAGGAAGCCAATGAAGAGAGGCCAATATGGGTGAGATATGCTCTCTCCTTCTAGTCCCTGTCAGCACTCTAGCTGCAGCATTTTGAATTAACTGAAGGCTTTTCAGGGAACTTTTAGGACAACCTGATAATAATGAATTACAATAGTCCAGCCTAGAGGAAATAAATGCATGAATTAGTTTTTCAGCATTACTCTGAGACAAGACCTTTCTAATTTTAGAGATATTGCGCAAATGCAAAAAAGCAGTCCTACATATTTGTTTAATATGCGCATTGAATGACATATCCTGATCAAAAATGACTCCAAGATTTTTCACAGTATGACTAGAAGTCAGGGTAATGCCATCCAGAGTAAGGATCTGTTAGACACCATGTTCTACGATTTGTGGGGCCAAGTACAATAACTTCAGTTTATCTGAGTTAAAAGCAGGAAATTAAAGGTCATCCGTGTCTTTATGTCTGTAAGACAATCCTGCAGTTTAGCTAATTGGTGTGTGTCCTCTGGCTTCATGGACAGATAAAGCTGGGCATCATCTGCGTAACAATGAAAATTTAAGCAATGCCGTCTAATAATACTGCCTAAGGGAAACATGTATAAAGTGAATAAAATTGGTCCCTAGCACAGAACCTTGTGGAACTCCATAATTAACCTTAGTCTGTGAAGAAGATTCCCCATTTACATGAACAAATTGTAATCTATTAGATAAATATGATTCAAACCACCACAGCGCAGTGCCTTTAATACCTATGGCATGCTCTAATCTCTGTAATAAAATTTTATGGTCAACAGTATCAAAAGCAGCACTGAGGTCTAACAGAACAAGCACAGAGATGAGTCCACTGTCTGAGGCCATAAGAAGATCATTTGTAACCTTCACTAATGCTGTTCTGTACTATGATGAATTCTAAAACCTGACTGAAACTCTTCAAATAGACCATTCCTCTGCAGATGATCAGTTAGCTGTTTTACAACTACCCTTTCAAGAATTTTTGAGAGAAAAGGAAGGTTGGAGATGGGCCTATAATTAGCTAAGATAGCTGGGTCAAGTGATGGCTTTTTAAGTAATGGTTTAATTACTGCCACCTTAAAGCCTGTGGTACATAGCCAACTAATAAAGATAGATTGATCATATTTAAGATCGAAGCATTAATTAATGGTAGGGCTTCCTTGAGCAGCCTGGTAGGAATGAGGTCTAATAGACATGTTGATGGTTTGGAGGAAGTAACTAATGAAAATAACTCAGATAGAACAATCGGAGAGAAAGAGTCTAACCAAATACCGGCATCACAGAAAGCAGCCAAAGATAACAATGCGTCTTTGGGATGGTTATGAGTATTTTTTCTCTAATAGTTAAAATTTTGTTAGCAAAGAAAGTCATGAAGTCATTACTAGTTAAAGTTAAAGGAATACTCGGCTCAATAGAGCTCTGACTCTTGCCAGCCTGGCTCAGTGCTGAAAAGAAACCTGGGGTTGTTCTTATTTTCTTCAATTAGTGATGAGTAGTAAGATGTCCTAGCTTTATGGAGGGCTTTTTATAGAGCAACAGACTCTTTTTCCAGGCTAAGTGAAGATCTTCTAAATTAGTGAGACGCCATTTCCTCTCTAACTTACAGGTTATCTGCTTTAAGCTGCGAGTTTGAGAGTTATACCACGGAGTCAGGCACTTCTGATTTAAGGCTCTCTTTTTCAGAGGAGCTACAGCATCCAAAGTTGTCTTCAATGAGGATGTAAAACTATTGACGAGATACTCTATCTCACTTACAGAGTTTAGGTAGCTACTCTGCACTGTGTTGGTATATGGCATTAGAGAACATAAAGAAGGAATCATATCCTTAAACCTAGTTACAGCGCTTTCTGAAAGACTTCTAGTGTAATGAAACTTATTCCCCACTGCTGGGTAGTCCATCAGAGTAAATGTAAATGTCATTAAGAATGATCAGAAGGGAGTTTTCAGGGAATACTGTTAAGTCTTCAATTTCCATACCATAAGTCAGAACAAGATCTAAGATATGATTAAAGTGGTGGGTGGACTCATTTACATTTTGAGGAAAGCCAATTGAGTCTAATAATAGATTAAATGCAGTGTTGAGGCTGTCATTCTCAGCATCTGTGTGGATGTTAAAATCGTCCACTATAATTATCTTATCTGAGCTAAGCACTAAGTCAGACAAAGGTCTGAAATTAATAAGCTGGAATGGAAGATTGCTGCTAATCCTCCGCCTCGGCCCGTGCTACGAGTGTTCTGGCAGTTAGTGTGACTCGGGGGTGTTGACTCATTTAAACTAACATATTCATCCTGCTGTAACCAGGTTTCTGTAAGGCAGAATAAATCAATATGTTGATCAATTATTATATCATTTACTAACAGGGACTTAGAAGAGAGAGACCTAATGTTTAATAGACCACATTTAACTGTTTTAGTCTGTGGTGCAGTTGAAGGTGCTATATTATTTTTTGTTTTTGAATTTTTATGCTTAAATAGATTTTCGCTGGTTATTGGTGGTCTGGGAGCAGGCACCGTCTCTACGGGGATGGGGTAATGAGGGGATGGCAGGGGGAGAGAAGCTGCAGAGAGGTGTGTAAGACTACAACTCTGCCTCCTGGTCCCAACCCTGGATAGTCACGGTTTTGGAGGACTAAGAAATTGGCCAGATTTCTAGAAATGAGAGCTGCTCCATCCAAAGTGGGATGGATGCCGTCTCTCCTAACAAGACCAGGTTTTCCCCAGAAGCTTTGCCAATTATCTATGAAGCCCAACTCATTTTTTGGACACCACTCAGACAGCCAGCAATTCAGGGAGAACATGCGGCTAAACATGTCACTCCCTGTCCGATTGGGGAGGGGCCCAGAGAAAACTACAGAGTCCGACATTGTTTTTGCGAAGTTACACACCGATTCAATGTTAATTTTAGTGACCTCCGATTGACGTAACCGGGGTGTCATTACTGCCGACGTGAATTACAATCTTACCAAATTTACGCTTAGCCTTAGCCAGCAGTTTCAAATTTCCTTCAATGTCGCCTGCTCTGGAAGACAATTGACTATGGTTGCTGGTGTCGCTAACTTCACATTTCTCAAAACAGAGTCGCCAATAACCAGAGTTTAATCCTCGGCGGGTGTATCGTCGAGTGGGGAAAAACGGTTAGAAATGTGAACGGGTTGGCGGTGTACACGGTGCTTCTGTTTAGAACTACGCTTCCTCCTCACAGTCACCCAGTCGGCCTGCTTTCCCAGCTGCTCGGATCTGCTGGAGGGAACTAACGGCGGCTAAGCTACCTTGGTCCGCACCGACTACAGGGGCCTGGCTAGCTGTAGAATTTTCCACGGTACGGAGCCGAGTCTCCAATTCGCCCAGCCTGGCCTCCAAAGCTACGAATAAGCTACACTTATTACAAGTACCATTACTGCTAAAGGAGGCCGAGGAATAACTAAACATTTCACACCCAGAGCAGAAAAGTGCAGGAGAGACAGGAGAAGCCGCCATGCTAAATCGGTAAGTGAGAAAATGTTCATGCCTGATTGAGAAAAGTGTATAAAGTGTGTAGTGAGGGGTTTACAGCTTTAAAACGTCTATCATAATTGTAAAAATAACACTGGCCACTTCACGGATTTTGCCTATCACGGGCTATTTTTAGAACATAACTCCCACGATAAATGAGGGACCACTGTATATCCCATAGAGAAAAACCATTCCCACATCTGTCAACAAGAGTCTACAACTTAATATTTCCTTTTTTATCCTTCCCTTGTAAAATATGACCGAGCGGGGGAAATGTAGCTCTCTTGTGATGACCGCGGTGACGTCTCAACGCACAAGCTGCACTGATTCGCTACGCTCTGAGTCTTGGCCGTGCAGTCAGAGAAGCGAGCACTAGCATAGCAGCTACATTTACAACAAAAGGTGTGTGAGGAGACTAGAAAATGATTCTGTCATACTTTCAAAGGAAACCCAAGGAACCAGGGGAGGGAACCTGGGGAGATGAGGAAAATGGTGAGGAGGATCAGGAGGAGATGGCAACAGGCAGTGAAACTGGCAGTAGGTCTAGAACTACTAGCAAAGTTCATAAATTCAGATCAGACTGGGTTAAGATCTTTCCGTGCTAGTGCATGAGGATAGCATGATGTTTTGCAAATAAAAATAATACAAGAAATACACAGCAAAAAGTAATGAAATGGACAAAAGCAATGATGTAAATAGCGATAGAAAAGGAAGTAAAAAACAATCAAATAAATACAATAGAATCATATAAAATGTGCATGTGTTGTGTGAAAAGGTACTCTTTGTACAGTATGTGTCTTTGCGTTAATAATAAAATTGTATCAAGAAATTTCACAGTGCTCCTAAATTTTTATCTGTGCTCCTTAATTTTTTCATTTAGGAGCACCTGTGCTCCTAGTGAAAAAGCTAAGCGTACAGCCCTGAGGTAGTCTGCAAATATGAATGCAAGATGACCACAAAAAAACTATCAGATCTGCTGAGAAACCAGTGACCGAAGCCGCATGTCTTTTATAGAAGGTCTTTTCTGAGGGTCCCTAGATTCTTTGGTGGCCATGTGGTGTGTTTCTCTGTGCATGAGTCAGCACACAGGTGAATGAGGACCCCAGCAGCTGGGGAAGACCAAGAGGAAACCCCCGTTTCATCGAGCTGCAGCAGACAGACTATTACTTTCGAAGGTGTGGATGCATGGCTGTCTGCCCAGTTGGTTCCCACCAAAGGCAGGTCTGTGGTGTGGGGTGTGTGGTGAAGTGCGGCACCAGTGCATGCACCCAGATCTGACCTGGTGAAATGGCAAATAAACTTTACATCAATGAGGACAGACGCAGCCACAGCTGCACTTTGTAATGGTGCTACAGTTTGTCAAAAATGTGCCACTTCAGGCTACAAACACCTACGTAAACCAGCACAGTGTCGTTTCCCTCACTTGTAGTGTCCTCACATGTTTATCTTCTCTTATCATGCAGTTTTTTGCAGAAGAATTTCTTCCCTAACATGTGTTAAAACATTTTTAACTGTCCAGTCAGCTAACAGCTAGAACAGCGCAGTCATTAATCTGTTACTGTTCACAGAGATAACGCCGCCACTGCTGCTGACGTAGCACGTTGGCTTCCCCGGCTTCCTGTCTAAAGAAGCAACTGCATATGCTTGGCTTCATTCGAGGCCGGAAAACAGTCTTCATCACCATGGAGACAAACAGGAAGTGGTGGTGTGAAATCTGTCTCTAAGGCTGATAGTTGCAGCGAGAAGAAGACCAACGATGACACTGGAAGCAACCGATAATCAAACACACAAGTTACTCTACATCGCTGCAAGGGCCTTAGAGATTAAAACAAAAACAAATAGGACACACACACACAGTCCAGCAATATTACCCCTCAAGTCAAACAGCTAATGTGATTGCAGAGAGTCCAGCTTCAACAGCACTTATTTCCAGTCTTGGATTTGTTTAGATGGTTTCACCCATGTCAACAAACCAACTTGGTTTCCGTCCTGAGTCAGCACAAAGAGAGAGGGTTGGCATCCGGTAGGCATCTAGCTGAAAACTCTTTGCCATAACCATAAACCATGGAGAAAGCTGATCAGAAGCATCAGCCTCACATAAAGATGATGGAGAGTTTTCTGTGTAGGCTCTCAGTTGTCCAGGTGGTTCCATAGTAGAGAAGCTTGAATCTTCGACTGGACTGGTTGCTTGACGCGAGGACGTTTCGCGTCAAATCGCAGAAGCTTCCTCAGCTAAAAATTCTTGCTCTGGAAGTCTGACTTCTATCTGACTCTTGTAGAGAAGAGCATTCCTTTCTTCTCTACAAGAGTCAGACAGAAGTCAGACTCCAGAGCAAGAATTTTAGCTGAGGAAGCTTCTGCGATTTGACCGCGAAACGTCCTCGCGTCAAGCAACCCAGTCCAGTCGAAGATTCAAGCTTCTCTACTAAAGATGATGGAGAAAAAAAATGCAACTACTGTCATGGGGGAAAGTGACCCATTTTCAGATTTCACTCACTACTTGAAACGTGAATGAAAATAAACTAACAGAACTCCCATTAGCCGTTAATATAAATTTAGTTACATGCAAAAAGTTACAGAGTGACACCACTCCTACGCAGAGCAAAAATGTAGCTGGAAATCTACAATACTAGACATGAACTGAACTGTGGGCTGTGCAGCACAAAGCACCATGAGGTCTGCAACACAGACTGTGAATTATAATTTACATTTTTCGGTATTTGTTTTGAATGTGACTGCAATGCAATGCAAAATCTTCAGGGAAAGTGAAATGGTATTATTCAATATTTTTATTTTATGCAAGTAATTTGTTCTATGCCTGTATGAGAAAACCTGAACAAGCTGCACCATCATTTGAACCGTGCTGTGAACTGTGAAACCACAGTTAAATGGTAAATGGACTGCATTTATATAGCACTTTTTCCATCTGCATCAGACATCTAAAGCGCTTTACAAATGATGCTTCACATTCACCCCAATGTAAGGGTGCTGCTATACAAGGCACTCACTACACACTGGGAGCAACTAGGAGATTAAGGACTTGCCCAAGGGCTCTTAGTGATTTTTCGAGTCAGGTTGGGATTGAATAGAGGACACTCTGGTCTCAACCCCAACGCGGAACCACTAGACCATCACCTCCCCTTAGTTAGATGGTACCAAACTGCGAGGGAGGTGTGCCATTGCACATCTGGAAGACACAACAGTTTTCTAGCTTTAGCAAGCAACTCTCCATCATCATTATTTTTTTTAAATAAATAAAGAATTCGTTCTCTAATAGCTGAGAAAAGGATTTAAATAATTGATCACAGCATTCTGTCCATTGTATGAATGCAGCTTGAGAACACATTTTAATAAGGAATGCCTTGGCTCCATGTTCTGAAATGTCCTAATTGTGCAGTTTTATGGCACAGACCCACATAATGTTTGCATGACTTTTTTTTATGTCTTTCTAAACACTGAATTTTAAATCAACATAATGACACTAACTGGCTGTCACGGTGAGCTACGTTCAGCGGAAGAACTTCACGGTCAGCAGTCGCACTGACTCCAACTATTCATCCACAGTGAGCAGAATCCAGCAATAATCAGGACACGAGGAAGCTGAAAGTGCTAATGTAGAGAGACCGATATCTGCAGTCACAAATCTTTCAATTAGGGCCTCCACTGCTCAAGTCAGATGCCTGCAGACAGTTTAAAAGCTTGTACTGGATTCTCTTGGAATCATGAGGCACTTTCCAACATCACCTGTAACCAATCTCTCTTCTTAGGTCCATTATTAAAACAATATTTGCCAAAGATGGAAGAGTTGTGCTCAGAGAGTTATCACAATTTCAAAGTAAAAATCTGTTCTTGATTTGACTTTAATTACCGTATTTTCAGAGTATAGGCCACAGGGTCTCTCAAACTAGTAAAAAAAAAAACCCTGACTTATACTCCGGTGCGACTTATATACCATATACCAATTCACCAGTTTGGTTATTAATAACAGTAATTATAATGACTATTTATATAGAACTTCCCAAGAATCAAAGCACTCAACAAAATAAACTCCATTAATAACAGGATAAATGCCAGTAATAAAAAATACAAAAGAAGAATGCACAAAAATTCCAAATTAAAGAGCTCATAGCACAGAAAAAGGTGTGACTTATATATGATTTTTCCTCTTCAAGAGGCTTTTTTTTTTTTTAAAAACAGGTAGAAATGATACTCTGGTGCGACTTATACTCCAGAAAATACCGTAAATGAAGTGATCATTTTCATGGTGGCGTGTAAATAGAAAGTTTGCCTTTTTTCAAGGCGGGTTCAGCGAATCAAACAACGCATTTCTGGTCCAGTTTCAACTGACCTTATTTCACCTAATAAGTCAAAGGAAAGTGGACGTTAATTTTCAAACTCGTTTAGAATGAAAGCAGCCCCCCCCCCCCAAAAAAAAAACCCAAACAACAAAACAACGCATTTCAGCAATGTACCTGCGGCAGCAGAAGCATTTTCTTATTGACTGATGTAGGATAAATGAAACCAAGATTCTTTAAAATTCATGCATGTTTCCTCCCTCACCTCACTCATATTTGTCGTGTTAGAGTGAGCAGGCATGAAGTTCCGTAAGCACCTTAAATTTCTATCAATCTGTTGCAGCAGAAACTGATTTGCAGCTCGATATCTGAAGCGTACATCAGCCGGGTTCGACTTTTATGAATGAATGACCCCTTTGCCAACATGCTGGATGGCTTCTGTCAATCCAAAAGGGGTTTATGAGGTCTGCTTAAATTATCTACTGTGGAAATAGAAAACATTGTTTAACTGTACCGTGAAAATAGCATCAATCATACTTAATTAAATAGCCTGTATTTAGCTGTGTGCCTGCTGCAGCAACAGCAAATGATGACTGATTCCGTTACAGGTCCAGTTTGGAAAGGACTGTTCAAGTGAAGCTCCAAACTTTGCATCAGCAACCTGTCAGGGGTTGGACAGCAGGAAAATCATGCAAAGCAGTCACCAATCATGTTCTCTCAATCATCTAATCCTGTTACCAATTCTTTTTCTAATTAAGTACATGAGCTAGTTCATAATCAAGACAAGCTGTTCAAAGTCAGTCACCTGTCAAGTTTTGCTCAAGTCAATGTTTGTTCATGCACAAGATGAACACACACACACACACACACACACACACACCCACACACACACACACACACACACACCCACAACACACACACACCACACACACCACACAGAGTAAAGCCTGCATATAATGGATTCAGGTGACGTGAATTTTGTGCATTATAAAAACGTACACATAAATACGTATAAAACGGACAAAATCTTTATATCTATGTAGCAGATTAGTTACAGTCAGGAGGCGCGGAATGATCTACAGGGAATCCCCAGTTCCAATTAGGCTTATGTATTTCCTTGATAAATGCCTGACCTTGATTTGCACCTGCCTCATTTAGTGAATGGTTCAAACTTCATCTGAAAAATAAACACCTGCCTTAAAACGCCAGACATTATGTGCATTAAAAGATTATATTGGTCAAGTCACTCATTTTCCTAAGTCCTTGCAAAGTGGTACCTAAAATCCTAAGCCTGTTTTATGTTTCTGCAACTCCATGGCCATCATGACGCTGACGTGCATGTGACCCTTTTAAAGTTCTCCATCGCACGTTATGCAATTTACAGCAGAAAATGACTTTTTCTGGATTCATTTGTCCCTCAACGAGCTCCACTTCTTTATACAATCTCACCAACCTCCAAACCAATGTTATGTGTAATTTCCTCCATGAATTGGAGGTCATTTGATCTCTTTTTAAACTCAGCGTTGTGAATTGGTCATATTTGTGACTATCCTGCCAAAACCTATTTGTTCCATGATCAAAATGTAATCAGCGGGTGCACTGCAAAAAAAATTTAAAATATGACAGGAGAGGAAGGAGAGAAACTGGAAAAGTGACAAATCGCAGCCCTTTGCGGTGTCTGTCATTTAGCAGGTGCACGGGTTCGCAGCCACGTAGTGGGCTCTGATCGAAAGCGGTTTGGTTCGCCACACTCAGGGA